>NC_056726.1:1511118083-1511203083 GCF_019279795.1 Protopterus annectens
AATAAATAAATAATAAATAAAGACTGTGATTGATAGGGCAGGAAGGGTTCTGATTGTGAGTGATAGGGTAGGACATGTTCTGACTGTGAGTGATAGGGCAAGAAGTGTTCTTTCTGTGATATGACTGGAAGTGCTCTATCAGTGATATGGCTGGAAGTGTTCTATAAGTGATACAGCAGAAAGTGTTCTGACTAGATCTAGATCTAGATAGACTAGATCTAGGCCTGCTGAATCTAGCTTTGTTTGTATAACCTGAGCACTAATCCAGGCATTCTTTAAAGTATTCAATTGTATTTATTACTGCTTGGTAGTAACTTGATTAAAGTGTAGCTATCATTCTAAGTCTTTTGGATTAAGCACTTGGGCTTTAGACCAGTTGTTTTACATTCGGAAGGTTTGTGGCCTGCACTGTGGTGGCAGGACAGGTAGCTTACATCCTTCTAAGTTGGGAACTGCTGATTGAGGGCTCAGTGTCTGTTATTCTAAAAGTGTATTAATTCTGGTTTAAGCACTTGGGCTTCACGCCAGTTGTTTTACATTAAGAAGGTTTGTGGTCTGCACTGTAGTGGCAAAACAGGTAGCTTACATCCTTCTAAGTTGGGAACTGCTGATTGAGGGCTCAGTGTCTGTTATTCTAAAAGTGTATTAATTCTGGTTTAAGCACTTGGGCTTCAGGCCAGGTATTTTACATTAAAAGGGTTCATGGTCTGCACTCTTGTGGGAGGAGAGGCTGGACTCTGCCCTTCTGAGCTGGGAATTTCTGGTTAAAGGCTTATAGTGCCTGCATATTTGAACTGCTTCTTACTGAAATTGGTATACCTTGTTTGCTGTAGCATAGACTAGATCCAGGCCTGCTGAATCTAGCTTTGTTTGTATAACTTGAGCACTAATCCAGGCATTCTTTAAAGTATTCAATTGTATTTATTACTGCTTGGTAGTAACTTGATTAAAGTGTAGCTATCATACTAAGTCTTTTGGATTAAGCACTTGGGATTCAGACCAGTTGTTTTACATTAGGAAGGTTTGTGGCCTGCACTGTGGTGGCAGGACAGGTAGCTTACATCCTTCTAAGCTGTGAACTGCTGATCGAGGGCTCAGTGTCTGTTATTCTAAAAGTGTATTAGTTCTGGTTTAAGCACTTGGGCTTCAGGCCAGGTATTTTACATTAAACGGGTTCATGGTGTGCACTCTTGTGGGAGGAGAGGCTGGACTCTGCCCTTCTGAGCTGGGAATTTCTGGTTAAAGGCTTATAGTGCCTGCATAATTGAACTGTTTCTTACTGAAATTGGTACACCTTGTTTGCTGTAGCATAGACTAGATCCAGGCCTGCTGAATCTAGCTTTATTTGTTTGCTGCTTGTTTGTTTGCTTGTTATTTCCCTGAAACACTAATTCCACCTAAAACACGGCTTTTCAACGCTTTTGTGGATCCCTAGTGATATCTGCATTGCTTACTGTACTTATTTCCTTGTTTCACTTGAAAGAAAGTTACTGTTTGTCATTTTTGTATTTAAGTTACCTGAAACACATTGCATTAAGTTACCTGGCACTTGCTCACTAAAGCAATTATATAAGTCAGCACTAAAATATTAAAAGCACTACACCCTCACAAACTACCCTTGAGTACCTCGCTCCCCATTGGCCCTTTTTTTCAATTATAAAGGAATTCCCAATACTATTCTAGCATGTCCAAAGGTCAGTTGTCAATCTCCTCTCCGGTCCAGCTGGTGAATCTGGGAATCTTGAGGCAATGTTACAACTGCCTCATGTACACAGACAACCCTCTCCTCCTCCCAGCAAATTCCAACACATGTGAGAGATGCAACCATATAGCCATACTGGAGGCTAAGCTCTCTCAACTCAGTAATGGCGAAACCAGTCAGGAGGAGAAGGAAACCACACTCACTACAATTCCAATCTCACATAGACCTACCATGACAGCAAACCAAACACATAAACACACAAAAACATACTTGGAGGCTCTAAATAAAAATCTGCCTAAGCAGCAGAGACCTCCAAAGCAGACACCCAAGCAACCGCTACCCCAAAACAAAACACATGCAACACATAGCTCACAAAGCCAGTGTGCCGAACAGTCACAGCCCTTAAGGCTGATACACTTGTAATAGGTGACTCTATCATCAGGCACACTGACGTCCCGCTCACCAGGCTGAACAAGGAGAAGGTCACGGTGAGCTGCCTGTCGGGCGCTAGGATCCGCCACATAACACAAGCACTCAGGTCACTCCAAGGCAAGTACAAATATGACTCAGTCATTGTCCATGCAGGTATGAATGACCTGAGACATACCTCCCAGGACTACATGAAAAGAGACATAGAGGAGCTCTCTGAGCATGTAGCTCAGGCCGGTATGACCCTGAGCTTGAGTAGCATCTTATCCTCACCAAGAATGATGCCACAATATGAAGACAAGATGATCAATTTCAACAATTGGCTTAAGTATTGGTGTCATTCAAAGGGGATCCAATGCCTGTCAGCCTGGGATGACATGCTCGACAAGCCACGATGCTTCACTAGGGACGGCTTGCACCTGTCACCCCTGGGCTTTCAGATATTGGCAAAGGCTCTTGCTACCCCCATAGTGCCTTTTTAGGCAAGGCTCAAAAGACAAACCCACCTCCATAGGTTTCACAAGGGATAAGAAACTAAGAGTAATGCTACTCAATGACAGAAGTCTAAACCTCAAGATGCACGCACTCAAAACTCTCCTTAGCATGGAGAACATCGATATCTGTGCAGTAACAGAAAACTGGTTCAAGGCTCCCAAGAGCACCCCAGCACTATCAGGTTATACCTCATACCATGCTTTTCGGCCCCAAAACTTGGACCGTACCACAAAAGGAGGGGGAGTATCAATATTCGTCAAAGATACCCACACCTCCAGGTTGGTGGCACAGCACGAAGCATCAGAGACTATCCATATGCAACTAACAGTGGGTAAAACTGCCTTCCAGTTTATAGCCTGCTACAGAACACCCTAACAAAACCCAGGAACCCCACACGGCTTTCCTGAGAACACTGGAAAATATGAAGGTCTCTCCAAACACCATTATATTGGGTGACTTCCACTACCCAAACATAGACTGGGAGCATTACTCTAGCTCCAACACCCTAGCCCAAAGGTTCCTAGAATTTATAAACTCAAATGCTATGGAACAACTTGTTACCACTCCCACAAGAGGGGAAAACATACTGGACCTGATCATCACCAACATGGGGACTCTATGCTCCAGACCAGAAGTGTATCCTTCACTGGTAAGATCAGACCATAAACTAATCTCACTGGATATTCACATCCCAACTCCACCCCCTGCCCTGAAAACCACAGTGAAAAACTTCTCTAAAGCAAATTTCACACTCCTCAAATCTGAGGTAGAATCCTTCAAAGCCCCCAGGCCTGTGGAAAATACGGCCCAGACTGCAGAATCCTTTATAAACACATTATATGAACACCTTCAGGAATGCATGGATCTTGCAATCCCAAATAAAACCAAGACCCAATCCTCCAAAGGCAGACGTCCTGTCTGGTGGACCCCGTCATAAACAAACTATACAATAGAAGGAGGAAGCTACTACATGATAGAGCAAAATCCCAAAAAGGGAAGGCATCTCTGATCAGTATTAGCAAAAAACTACGGGCACTCATAAAATCATCTAACGCCAGCTTCGAGAGAAAAATTGCACAGGACACTAAGAATAATCACAAGGCTTTCTTTAGTTATGTTAGGAACCTGGGTGGGAATTCCCAGATATGCTCAGAATTAGTCCAAAATGACAAAAAATACACCGAGCCCACAGACATTGCCAACATCCTAGCTAACAGTTTCAGCGCAAACTCCCCCCCCCCCCACGAAAAGGGCAAATATTTATCCCAGCAGAGTGCTACCCCCCTGACATCTCAGATGCTCAGGTAAGAGCTGCCCTCTCCAAAGCAAAAAATACAGCATCAATGGGACCAGACGGTGTCCCGGGCTGTGTCCTACATGAACTCCAAGAAGAGCTAAACCCAAACATAAAACTACTGTTCAATCTCAGCCTTACTATAGGATATGTACCCAAAGAGTTGCGTACAGCAACAGTGGTCCCTCTCCACAAAGGTGGTGCCTCAACAGATCCTGGAAACTATCGCCCCATAAGCCTGACTAGCTTGGTCTGCAAAGCCATGGAAAGGATCATCATGGACCTTATAAATAAAGATATTGGGGACCTACAGACACTGGATCCTACCCAGTTCGGCTTTGTTAAGGGCAGATCCTGCCTCTTAAACCTGGTCAATTTCTTTGAAACAGTCACCAAGGCCATTGACGAGAAGAAGGTGGTCCACACAGCCTACCTGGACCTCGCAAAAGCCTTTGATACAATACCCCACTCGGGCATTATAGATAAGCTCACCAGCTTAAATATAAACCCCTATGTCACTAGATGGGTTGCAAACTGGCTCAAGGACAGAACCCACATGGTTAGAATTGCTGGAGCCATGTCAGACTCCAAACCAGTTACAAGTGGCGTCCCACAAGGCTCAGTCCTGCGACCTCTCTTGTTCAGTATATATTTCTCGGAGGTACAGGCCAACACGGAAGGACTGTGGCTGACTAAGTTCGCAGATGACTGTAAACTGGGCGCCATAATCGACTCTCCAGCTGACACAAGCATCCTCCAAAAGGGCCTCATAGAAACAGACAACTGGTGCCAGAGCCATGGCCTCAAGCTAAACACCAAAAAGTGTATAGTCATCCCCTTTGGCAAAAACAAAGTGCCCACAAATTACCACATAGGTGGTAATCCATTAAGTACAGAAGAAGTAATTAGGGACCTGGGGACCCAAGTTGATAGCAATCTCTCATTTGACAACCACGTGGCCAAAGTGGTTAGAAAAACATTTTATATAGCCCACCTAATCATGAAGGGATTCACATCTAGATCAGAGGAGGTCATCCTGCCTCTTTACTCATCCCTCATCAGGCCCATAATTGAGTACAATGCCCTTTTTGGGATGTACCTTACCAGACACCTGCAGCAAGTGGAAAGACCCCAAAAGTACCTCACCAAGAGGATCATAGGGCTCAAAAAGATGCCATATGCTGCCCGGTTAAAGAAACTCCAGCTCTACTCAGTGGCATACCGCCTGCTCAGAGGCGATCTGTGCCTGACGTATAAAGCCATGTCCAACCCGGAATTAATGGACATGCGGCACCTCAGAAAATCCAAATCCCATCGAGCTACGCGCTCGAGAGACTTGAACCTCAGCACTGAAATAAATAGGACATGCTGGAGGGACAGATTCATAACCCAGAGGCTCCCTTCACTCTGGAATGAAATCCCAGTCCAGGTTAGGCAGAGTCCCTCATTGACTGTCTTCAAGAGGAATCTTGATGAGTGGATGGGAGATCATAGGTTTACCCTGAGTATCACTTCTGTATCACTGTTAGACAGAGGCACAGTATACTAACCTTGAAAAAGGGCATAGCAAAATTAATTTAAATTGGGTGGCGAAAGCCAAACACACTCTGGCTAGGCTTATAAATGCCCTAGGGCAGATAGCCTAGTATGACCCTATGAACCTATGAACCTATGACTGTGAGTGATAGGGCAGGAAGTGCTTGATCAGTGATATAGGGCAGGAAGTGTTCTGACTGTGAGTGATAGGGCAGGAAGTGTTCTGTGAGTCATAAGGCAGGAAGTATCAAAGTCAAGTCAAGTCAAAGTCAAAGAAAACTTTATTGTCGTTCAGAACTACACAGCAGTGTAGCTAAATGAAATTACAATGGTTCATGCTCAATGCAGGAAACAGTTGCACAGATAGAGAAAAATGAATAAGATATCACAGTAGAAATTTAAAATGCAGCAATCTGTAAGTAAAGTAGGACAGCAGTGAGTCACACCCATCCCAGGACAGGAGACAAGGAAGACAAGGAACGATATGAAGGTAATATTGTCAAAGTAAAATTGAAACAATATCCATGATTAGATTGAATTATTCCACACTTTGTATATTGCACTTTACAGCCCTTCAATGTGTAGGTGAGCTACCTTAGTATTGCACTTAGTTATTGCACATCCATAAAATAAGCCCCTTGATAGGCTATTTATGTAACAGACATCATGGTTTGTTTTTCCCAAGAGTGCAACAGTCTAACAGAGAGTGAAAATAAACTGTTTTTTACTCTGGTGGTCTTACAATGCAGGCTTCTGTATCTCCTGCCAGAGGATAGGTGAGTGTACAGACCATTGGCAGGATGTGTTGGATCACTGGAAATCTGTTTGGCCCTGTCGATGCACGGGCATTTGTGTAGACCTTCTAGAGCAGTAAGGGAGGTGCCAATGATTCTTTCTGCTTACCTTACAACTCTCTGTGAGTGATAGGGCAGGGAGGGTTCTGACTGTGAGTGATAGGGCAGGAAGTGTTCTGACTGTGATAGTGCATAAAGTGTTCTATCAGTGATAGGGCCAGAAGTGTTCTGTGAGTGATAGGGCTGGAAGTGTTTTGACTGTGAGTGATATGCCAGGAATTGTTTTGACTGTGAGTGATGGGGCTTGACATGTTCTGGCTGTGAGTGATTGGTCAGGAAGTGTTCTGACTGTGAGTGATAGGACTGTGAGTGATAGTGCAGGAAATGTTCTGATGGTGAGTGATAGGGCAGGAAGTGTTCTGATTGTGAGTGATAGGGCATGAAGTGTGCTAACTTTGATTGATAGGGCTAGAAGTGTTCTGACTGTGAGTGATAAGGCAGGTGGTGTTCTGACTGTGAGAGATAGAGCAGGACATGTTCTGACTGTGAATGATAGGGCAGGAAGTGTTCTGACTATGAGTGGAAGGGCGGGAAGGATTCTGCATGTGTGTGAAGGACTGGAAGTGTTCTGACTGTGAGCAAACTTTCTGACTGTGAGTGACAGGGCAGGAAATGTTCTGACTGTGAGTGACACAACAGGGTTTGTTTCCATAAGAGGTGATGATGCAGATATATCTGATATGCCTTACATGAGGGGCATCACACAAGGAGGTATAGGTGGTTAACCAATACGCCAGTAACTGAATTTCATTAGGCGGATAAGCCTAACTGTTAGGCCATGTGCATTGTATTGGAAATAAACAACATTGTACTGATGTAACTGCCTCTATATGACATCTGTATCTGTCAGCAGTTTAACAGGATGGCTCTGTAACTGCCCAGGATGGCTCTGTAACTGCCCAGGATGGCTCTGTAACTGCCTAGGATGACTCTGTAATTGCCCAGGATGGCTCTGTAACTGCCTAGGATGACTCTGTAATTGCACATTTCTAACAACTAAAACAATAAGTAACTTCAGTTGTGTAAAAACTGATATACAGGTGATTCTGCTTTATCAATAGTAGCACTATCAGGGCTATATATAGGCAATGAAACAATGGTATGTATAGAGATGAATACATTGCTTATTAATATTGCAGTCAAACACCTATCCCACCATCACTCTTTGGATTGAAATGAATGCATTTAGACTAGCTGTAGAGTCTTTAGCTGAAACTCAGTTTCTCATACTTCGCTTAAAGAAATGTTTGAAAACAACTGTTAGATACCTTCACTGCTAATTCCTTTCCATATGTAAGAATGTTTTTCTCCTACTCTCTCTTCTGGCATTGCTTTTATCAGCTTTGATAGAGATCCACATTTTGAGAGAAGTTATCGGCTGTAGATGCCAGAAACCCTTAATCCCTGCCTCCCTATGATGGAAGTCATGGACACTTATTTCATTACACCCACCTCAGCCAAGCCAAAAAGTTGTTCATCCTACCGGACCTAGTAGCTCACATTTTCATGTGTCTAATTTTTCTCTTTTGAGTACCATAACTGGATTTTTGTATTCCTTTCAGTATTAAATATGTTTCTGGGAATGAATAAATGTAGTAGTGACCAAAAAAGATAGGAGAAAAAAAAAAGCGTATCTCAAACCAAGAGAGTCACACTCCGTCCATTTTACAGGTTATACTTGCAGCTACATAGTTAATAATAAGTTGACATCTAATTAGACAATGGGAAAGCTTCTCTTTGTGAATATGAAATATTGACAAAAATGTAAAAAAAATGGTGTGTCACTCAAAAACAGTTACAATCCGCCATAAATTGTTCCAGAGATAATGTTCCAGTTGAAGAAGCAGATTCCTACAAACTGATCTAAATTTTATAAAATTGGCTTGATTGTGCAAATCTGCTTCTAGAACTGTGACAAACAGTATCTGTGGAACACATTATGATGGATAAGATATGAAATATATTTAACACATTTAATTGCGTATTAATTAATAATGCAGACAAAGTACATCATTTTGAGTTGAGTTAAAAAGCAATGTTCAGATGCTTAGATCAGTAGGTACCTACTTTAACTTTCTACTTTACTTCACTAACAATAAATATTCATTCTAAAAGTTAATCCCTCACAAAAGTATTACATCTAAGTGATATTAGCATCAAAAATGTAAACAGTGTTCTTCTCTGTTCACAAAATGTGTATAGCAATATATGTTATCAAACTTTTCATAGTCTGAATCTCTGATTCTGCGTCATAAAACTTTCAGCATATTCTGCATGCATAATACCTCCAGATAAGATAAATCAAGTCTTTTGTTATAATGGGCTTTATCTTTACATAAAATTGATCTCAGGAGACAAGGAATAAAAAAATCACTTTTAGTAATGCGACTGTATTTTATGCAGTTGTTAAATTTCTGCATAGCTTTTCTTTTCATCATTTCAGAATCATCAGACTTCTTTGATTACTAATTAAAATATCTTTCTTCCTTTTATTGTATCCCTCTACCAATGCTAGCTGCCCATCTAAAATATTTCAGTCATTTTCGTCCATCGTCAATACATGCAAATTCTTATTTTTATCTTATTTTGGTATGTTAGTGTCCACTATATATGAGTTTAACAAATATTCTATTTTTAATCAGAAAAGTATGTTTGCTTTTTGCACACCTCTCACTGCTGTTATCCAGTTGGTCCAGTAAATAAGGCTTATTTTATGTTTCACTAGAATTCACAAGTTTTTTGTTCAGCATTTGACTGCTCATTGTTACACTCCCTCTATACAAGCTACTAGTCTTAATAACTAACTGTTATAGTAATTAATTTATGAAAATATTTCCAGATTTATGCAGACATTCCCTGGGATTCAGAAAGATATAATGAGATGCAGAAGCCATTATTTGGAAGGTTTCCACATTGTGCTAAGTCTCAATTTTTTTATATTATTCTTCCCTTTTATTTATAGTTTTGTTTATTATTATAATTATTATTAATATTTCTCATATAACAAGCTTATAAAATGCACAAAAACACCAAAAAAATCAGCAGTGAATTGTGTGTCTCATATTTTTGGTCTCTGTGATTTTCTGGCAAATCACCAAGGATTAAAGTCATTAAATAGTAACATATATTTCAGTTTTAGACTTTGCATCCTACAAAAAATGCATGCTAACACAAATACTGTTATGCTAGCAACTCACTATAAAAGCAATATTTAATATCTGTTCCTATTTTTGTGCTTTTGTACCCCCCCCCCCATTATTTCAGTCTTTGTCCAGATTTATTGCACTAAGAAGTTGGGAGGTATGTGGAGGTGCAAATAGGCTAAATGCCCATTTTGTTCAAAGCCAGGCTGAAGAACTCCATCAAATTCAATACATAAATCAAAAGTAGTAAAAATAGACAAATAAATAAAATCAAAACACAATGCACAGTTAGAAAGACACTGCCTTGAAAGTGTTAACGTAAGTTATAGTAAGTATGTATCTAAAAGCATTCAAGATTTTTGATGAGCTACAAGACAAATTGGTATAATGAACCATTTGAGATCTGAGCCTTCTGCGGAGTCATTAGAAGTCCTAAGGGAAGGTGGGGTACTGGTTTCCATTAAACTCATCACTTTACCACTTGGTTTGTAATTACAAAAGATGATTGATGTACTTACCTTGTACTCATTGAAAGACTAGCCTGGTTTAACCAAGTTTAAAAAAAAACTATAATGCATAGTTTCTGTATTGATAACCATGCATCAGTGAAATCAGTTTTATTATTAATACTGTTTAAGCTGTACTGTTTGGCTCTTTTCTTATATCTGTTTTTGGACTATGGTTGTTTTAATTTCAACTAAAAATGTGAGGTACCTGCATTGTGGCTGTGCTGTCCTTATACAGTTTCGAATTGTTGTGAATGAGTTGCTTAAAGAAGGGATGGACTTAGGGCTTTGTGGGTTTTGCTGAAACTATAAATCAGGATCAACAAGCAAATTTCAGACGATAACTGACTTCTGACTAATTGGTTAATAAAAAAGAACAGGTAATATCAGAGATACAGACATATCTTAGGATGTACTGCTGAATTATTTGTAAGCAGTATTCCTACATAATGTAATATGACATTTCAATATACATTCTACAGTAAATATCTGTCTCCTGTGGCATCAAATAATTTATGTTGCTTGATTACTTTATGAGATGCAAAATAAAAGCAGCAGACAGTGCTGGCAGAGGTAGTCAGAAATAGATCTTACATTAATGCAGAAATTATTTTATAGTCATTAGACTATCTAGAAAAGACATTTGCGCTGATATACTAGTCTGTCCAGTTACATCGGCAGATTTTAGAAAGTGAATAAGGAGGACAAACCATACATGCAAAGTAAGAAGAGATTCATGTCACTCAGCAGTGAAACGAAAAATAAATGTGTGAATGTGTGTGCGAGACTTGCTGAGAACTCTGTCTTGTGCATTCAGGTTTATAAAACTTAAAGCAAAATTACAGGACCGGAGCAATCTGAGATATGCATACCTTCCAACTTCTTAGTGTAAGATCTTAAATAATGGGAGGACAAAGGCCCAGCAATAGTGACAGATTTTACATATTGCTTTTGCAAGCTTAGAAAGTTGCTAGAATAACAGGATTTGTATTAGAATGCATTTCCTCAAAGATAAGAAGTCTGAAACTCAAATGCATGTCACTCTTTAGTGAGTTTAATCCTCAATGATTTGCCAGAAAAAACACAGAGGCCAAAAATATGAGGCAAAAATCTGGACGTTCTGCATAAATTTGGACAATTGAAAGGTATGAACCTGTGCCAGTCAACAAATGAAAATGAACGAATGAATGAATGAATGAATGAGTGAATGAGTGAAAAAATAAATGAATAAATAAATGACAATAACAAATGTTTGCTGTGTTGGATTTACTGGCTGGTCATATTTTTTGCATTTTCTTCAGTTTTGTTGGTTATTCTAAAGTGTTAGTCTGGCAGTTAGTGCAGAGGATTAAAGCTCTGAACTGTTAACGAGCTGCTTCCTGTCACCAAAGGTTTAAGGTTTAATTCTTTCCAACTTCATTTGCTACCTGTGTGACTCTAAGCAAGTCACTTAAACATATAGCGCTCCTCAGTTGCCCCTGAAAAATAACATTTAGGCCTAGTTTTCACAAGTGCATAAAATTAACAAAAAAAAAAAAAATTCAGCTAGGCATATACACCTAATAAATTCTGACCTATTCAAATCCTGATTCAAGTGATACTTTCTCAGAAGGTTTCTTCTTAACTAACGTTACATTGAATCAGTTCTTTCAGATAAACTAAGCAGTCGTTGAGCTACAGTTTCATAATTGTCCTTTAAATCACCAGACGTTTCCATATAACTGCATTAAAATTCATTCATTGCAACTTACCAAGATCATGACCATCTTCTAGAAGTGTTTAACTTTATGATGAACCAAGTTTGTACAACCACCAAAATAAATACATAAGGCAGCAAAGTTCATTACAGTTGAGCACATAACTTAAAGTTTACTCCTCACAGATAAAGTTAGAAGAGTTAAGTGGGATAACTTGATGCAAGTAACAGGAATACTTAAGTCTTTGTTTATATTATTTATTTATTTTATTTATTAGCATTTGTTTACCGGGAAAATCACTGGTCCATGCTAGCCCATTTTCAGTGGAGGCCCGGGGAGAAAATCTCCACAGTAACAGGCAGAAATGACAAAAGATAAATGTATTGTTCACAGTAACAAGTATCCTGACACAAAACACAACCTGCCTATATACATATAAACTTATAACTTGCACATAAAAGTTTCATAATCTTAGCATTTACATAGAAAAGTATTTTCATACAATGAAATGATACTGAACAAAACATAATTTATTGTGCAAATGCAAAACATAAGCATATCTAAATTTTTACAAAAAAAGTAAAATAAAATTCTGCCACTGCAGCTGTCTACACCTGAACACAAAAAGACAAACAGGAAATGGCACTTGAATGCTCAAGACCTAGTAATAACTTAGTAATTTGGGGCATCAGCCCTAGATTATCTACACTACCAGATATCAGAAATATAAAACCAACCATTTGAAGTACTTGATTTTTAGAGTTACTTTCCTTCACGATGTCCTCAATATGCCCACTATCCAAAACCATATTTATAAAATGTCATGGGGGTGCACGGTCCTACAATGGCAGGTGCCCTGTTTCAGTCAAATGTAATGCCTAAAACAAAGTATTTATGTTTTTTTAGACCAAATAAAGAAAACAAAAATCAGTTGCATGTCCCCATCTAACACTCCCCGCTGTGCAACTACCTTGTGGATCATATACCTCTTGCTCCCTAACTGACACTCCCCGCTGTGCAACTACCTTGTGGATCATATACCTCTTGCTCCCCAACTGACACTCCCCACTGTGCAACTACCTTGTGGATCATATACCTCTTGCTCCCCAACTGACACTCCCCGCTGTGCAACTACCTTGTGGATCATATACCTCTTGCTCATAATGTCATCAGAAGCTACAGGTGCATCTTTTCCATGGATCACACTGGAGACTGTGAATACTTTTGTGTTTTATTTACTACATTATTTCTTCTACTTAAATTTTACCGAAATGTCATAACTTGGCATGTGGATCACTTTTTGGTTCCCATTTTTAACATGGCAATAGAGGAAATACTGTGTAATTCTACTCAAAAACAAGGATGTGATAAGACTGCTCATGAAGAAAGAAACATTATAAGGTAGGACTTTGTGGACATACTCTTGTAAATAAAACTGACTTTATGCTCATTCAACATTTTTTTATCAACTAGCAGTAGGATTTCTAGAGAAAGGTCATGTTGATAGTATGTGTATTAGATGCATTTTAATTTGAAAACTATAAAGGAGCAATATTTATCTGATTGTCTAGATGAATTATAAGAATGATAGTATATAACATCTGCTCATAACATACTGTATGATACACTCTACAGTTAATAGTATATAACATCTGCGCATACCATATTGTAATACACACTCTACAGCTAATAGTATATAACATCTGCTCATACAATATTGTATGACACACTCTACAGTTAATAGTATATAACATCTGCTCATGCCATATTATATGACACACTTTACAGTTAGTAGTATATAACATCTGCTTATGCCATATTGTACAACACACTCTACAGTTAATAGTATATAACATCTGCTCATGCCATATTGTACGACACACTCTACAGTTAATAGTATATAACATCTGCTCATGCCATATTGTATGACACACTCTACAGTTAATAGTATATAACATCTGCTCATGCCATATTGTATGACACAATCTACATTTAATAATATATAACATCTGCTCATGTCATATTGTATGACACACTCTAGAGTTAATAGTATATAACATCTACTCATGCCATATTGTATGACACAATCTACAGTTAATAATATATAACATCTGCCCATGTCATATTGTATGACACACTCTACAGTTAATTGTATATAACATCTGCTCATACCATACTGTATGATACACTCTACAGTTAATATTATATAACATCTGCTCATACCATATTGTATGACACACTCTACAGCTAATAGTATATAACATCTGCTCATACCATATAGTAATACACACTCTACAGTTAATAGTATATAACATCTGTTCATGCCATATTGTACGACACACTCTACAGTTAATAGTATATAACATCTGCTCATACCATATTGTACGACACACTCTACAGTTAATAGTATATAACATCTGCTCATACCATATTGTATGGTACACTCTACAGTTAATAGTATATAACATCTGCTCATACCATATTGTATGACACACTCTACAGTTAATGAGTCCATTGCTCTATTAGGTCAGTTTTTTTATTCCTGTACTATATATAGCACTCAAAAGAAGATTAGAGGAAAGGTATATAGCTACCTTCTACAAGATTATATATTATAGGTTCATAGGTAGGTACTAGGCTATCTGCCCAAAGGCATTTATAAGCCTTCCTGGAATGTGTTGGCTTTCACCACCCCCTTAGATTAGTTCCCTGTGCCTCTGTCCAGCAGAGCCATTGAAGTAATCCCTGGGATAATCTTTCTGTTTCCCATCCATTCGTCAAGGTTTCTCTTGAAGAGTGTTAGCGAGGAGCTCTGTCTAATGTGGATTGGAATCTTGTTTCAAAGCATGGGAAGTCTCTGGGACAGGAATCTATCCCTTCAGCACATCCTATTTATTGTTGTGGTAAGGTTTAGATCCCTGGAGCATGTTGCTTGAGGGGATATGGTTTTCTTTAGGTGAAGCATGCCCATCAATTCTGGGTTGAACATGGCCTTGTATGTCTGGCAGAGATCACCTCTGAGTAGACGGTATGCAACCAAGTACAGCTGGAGTTTCTTCAGTCGAGCTGCATAGGGCATCTGCTTGAGACCAGTGATCCTCTTGGTGAGAAACTTCTGTGGTCTTTCCATTTGTTGCAGATGTCTTGTAAGGTACATCATAAATGGGGCATTGTACTCTATGATGGGTCTGATGAGTGATGCGTAGAGGGGCCCAATGACCTCTTTCGATCTGGATGCAAACCCGTTCGTGATTAGGTGGGCCATATAGAAGGATTTTCTAACCACTTTGGCAATGTGATTATCAAAGGAGAGGTTACTATCTACTTGGGTCCCAAGATCCCTTATTACGTCTTCCGTATTTAGGGGGCTACCACCTATGTGGTAGTTTGTGGGTACTTTGTTTTTTCCAAAGGGAATAACTATGCACTTTTTGACATTTAGCTTGAGGCCATGGTTTTGACACCAGGTATCTGTCTCAGTGAGACCCTTTTGGAGGGTGTCTGTGTCAGCCGGAGAGTCAGTTATAGCCCCTAGTTTGCAGTCGTCTGTGAACCTGGTCAGCCATAGTCCTCCTGTGCTTGCCTGTACCTCTGAGAAGTATGTGCCGAACAGGAGGGGTCCTAAAACTGAGCCCTGGGGAACTCCACTTCTAACCGGTTTAGAGTCAGACCTAGCTCCTGCAACTCTTACCATGTGGGTTCTGTCCATGAGCCAGTTGGTAACCCATCTCATGACGTAGGGGTTTATGTTCAGGCTTGTGAGCTTGTCTATAATACCTGAGTGAGGAATGGTGTCAAAGGCCTTTGCAAGGTCTAGGTAGGTAGTGTGGACCACCTTTCCCTCGTCTATAGCCTTGGTAACTGTCTCAAAGAAGTCCACCAGTTTTAGGAGGCATGATCTGCCCTTAACAAAGCTGAATTGGGTAGGGTCCAGTGTTTGGAGGTTTCCAATGTCTCTGTTAATGAGATCCATGATGATGCACTCCATAGCTTTGCAGACCAAGCTAGTCAGACTTATAGGACGATAGTTCCCAGGGTCCGTTGTGGCTCCACCTTTGTGGAGCAGAATAACTGTTGCTGTGCACCACTCTGTGGGCATGTAGCCTGTGGAGAGGCTGAGTTTAAATGGTGTGTTTAGGTGAGGGGTTAGTTCATCTTTGAGCTAGCGTAGGACACAACCTTGGAGACTGTCCCGTCCCATTGGTGCTGTGTTTTTGGCTTTGGACAGGGCTGTTTTAACCTGAGTGTCTGTGATTTCAGGGGCACTACATTCTTCTGGTATAGTTATGGGCCTTTCTGGGAGTGAGAGGGGGTGAAGTTTGCACTGAACCTGTCTGCCAGGATGTTGGCTATATCAGTCGGTTCAGTGTATTTTGTGCCATTCTGCACTAACTCTGAGCAGATTTGAGAATTGCCACTTAGATTTTTGGCACAGCTAAAGAATGCCTTGTGGTTATCTTTGGAGTCCATGGCAATTTTTCTTTCGAAGCTAGCCTTGGATGATTTTATGAGGAAATGTAGTTTCTTGCTAATACTGATCATGGATGTCTTCCCTTCTTGGGATTTTACTCTTTTCTGTACTAGTTTTCTCCTTCTATTGTATAGCTTGTTTATGGCAGGGGTCCACCAGACTGGTTTCCTTTTCTTGGAGGAGTGAGTCTTGGTTTTGTTTGGGATAGCACAATCCATGCATTCTTGTAGGTGCCCATAGAGTGCATTAGTAAAGGATTTTGCAGCTTGGACAGCATTATCCTTTAGCATGGGGGCTTTGAAACTTCCCACCTCGGTCTTAAGTAACATGAAGTTTGCTTTTGAAAAGTTTTTCACGGTGGTTTCTTTGACTGTGGGTGGTGGTGGAATGTGGATATCCAGAGAGATTAGTATATGGTCAGATCTAACCAGGGAGGGGTTGACCTCCGGTGTGGAACACCAGTCGCCCTTGTTGGTGATGACCAGGTCCAATATGTTGTCACCTCTGGTGGGGGTGTTGACCAGTTGATCCAGGGCATTTGAGTTTATAAATTCTAGGAAATGTTGGGCAAGGGAGTTCGTACTTGAGTAGTTCTCCCAGTTAATGTTTGGGTAATTGAAATCACCCGATATCAGGGTGTTTGGAAGGACCTTTATGTTCCCAGTGTTTCCAGGAATGTGGAGTGGGGGTCCTTGGACATGGTGGGTGATCTGTAGCAAGCTATAATTTGTATAGCAGTTTTGCCCATTGTTAGTTGCCCATGGATGATCTCTGAAGCATCATGCTGTGCCACTAACCTGGTGGTGTGGGTATTCTTGATGAATATGGATACTTCCCCACCTTTTGTATTTCGGTCTGGGTTTTGTAGTCGAAATGTATGGTATGAGTTGCAGCCTGGTAGTGCTGGGGTGCTCTCTGGAGCCTTAAACCAGGTTTCTGTTACTGCACATATATCGATTTTCTCCATACCAAGGAGTGCCTCGAGTGTGTGCATTTTGAGGTTTAGTCTTCTGGCATTGAGTAGCATTACCCTCAGTTTTTTGTTACTTGTGCAATTTACAGTGGTGGGTTTGTCTTTTGAACCTTGCCTAAAAAAGGCTCTATGGGGGTGGCAAGAGCCTAGGCCAGTATTCGAAAGCCTAAGGGTGACAGGTGCCAACCATCTCTAGCAAAGCAGCGTGGCTTGTTGAGCATGTCATCCCAGGCTGACAGACACTGGATCCCCTTTGACTGACACCAGAAGCTTAACCAATTGTTGAAATGGATAATTTTTTTTTCTTTATACCATGGTATCATTCTTGGTGAGGCAGGATGTTATCCAGGGTCAGGGTCATACCGGCCTGGGCTACGTGATCAGAGAGCTCATCCATGTCTCTTTTTATGTAGTTCAGGGAGGTATGGCTCAGGTCATTCGCACCAACATGGACAATGACAGAGTCATATTTGTACTTGCTCAGGAATGACCTGAGTGCTTGTGTTATGTGGCAGATCCTGGCAACCGATAGGCAACTAACAGTAACCTTCTTCTTGTTCAGCCTAGTGAGTGGGACATCAGTGTGCTTGATTATAGAATCACCTATTACTAGTGTGTTGGGTATGTTATTTTGCCTTAAGGGCTGTGATTGTGTGGCACACTGGTTTTGTGAAATATGTGTTTCTTGGTTTGTGCTGGGGGTGGAGGTTGCTTGGATGTCTGCTTTGGAGGTATCTATTGCTTTTGCAGATTTTTATTTAGAGCCTCCGAGTATGTTTTTGTGTATTTATGTGTGTCTTTTGCCAGTGCTGGTTTCATAAGTCTATGTGAGACTGGTGGTATGATGCAAGTGATTCCCTTCTCCTCTTGACTGCCTGGTCCAGTCTTGGGTTGAGAGAGCTTAGCCTCCAGTTTGGCTGTATAATTGCATCTATCGCAAGTATTAGTGTTTGGTGGAAGGAGGAGAGGGATGTCTGTGTACATGAGGCAAATGTAACATTGCCTCAAAATGCCCAGATTCGCCAGTTGGACCAGAGAGTACACCTGAAACTGCCCTTTGGACATGCCTGGATAGGTACAGTGATCTGTTTTACTGATTGGCTGGTAAGGTCGAATAGAGCTTGTCCTTCTCTACAGTATATGGGGGTCTAGTGCTAAGGTTTGTTAGTGCTTGCTATGAGTTTTGAGCAAGTGCTGGGCTGAGAAGTGAATGCTTTGAGTGCTTAAGTTGAAAGTTTGTCTAGTTCCAAGGGAAAAATTGAAGAGTAGACTTTGTGGAGCCGGGAATAGTTATACCCTAGCTAATGGGCATGCCCGGCATGCAAAACTGCACAAATGCAGGTTTTATAGCAGGGAAATGAAAGAGATAGAAGTTAGCCCAGAATGGCCAATAAACTACTAATTTCTGGGTTGAAACCACTCCTCCAGGGACAGATAGGCTGCTCAAAGCTCCCTCTCTCACAGTGAACAGAGAAACTTCCTTCTATCCAAGTAAGGTATGGGCAAACACAGAAACTTGTAACACAACCCTGAATTCAGTACTAACCTGAAAACTGGACTAAACTAGCTTAGAAAGGTGGGAAACAAGTATTTTTTTTTCCAGAAAATAAAGCAGATACAATCAAAACAACACTTTAAATGCACAGAAATGGCTATCACACTTGAGTGTGTAGCCTACAACAGTTAAACAGGTAATTTAAACACTAAAAATGACTTTGTTAAAGTGCAGGCAATAAAATATAGTACAATATGTAGCTGAAACAAGCTTTTTAAATCACAGAAACTCTTGAAAATCTGCATTTTCGGCGGAATTAGCTAAAGGCAGCAAGAAAATTCAGAAAAATGATACTTAATCACTCCAAAGTCTATCGTTTGTCTCTCTGCTGCTGTAGAACTCTGCAGGGCACCAGGCAGGAGCTTGCTGAGCTGTATACTAGCACAAAAACCTTGCAAATGTGGGTTTTATAGCAGGTAAATGAAAGAGATAGAAGTTAGCCCAAAATGGCCAATAAACTACTAATTTCTGGGTTGAAACCACTCCTCCAGGGACAGATAGGCTGCTCAAAGCTCCCTCTCTCACAGTGAACAGAGAAACTTTCCTTCTATCCAAGTAAGGTATGGGCAAACACAGAAACTTGTAACTTCTTCTTCTTTTGGCTTTTCCCAGTTAGGGGTCACCACAGCGGATCATCTGTCTGCTCATGATTGGCAGTGGAGTTTTACAGTGTCGAGTTGCCAGCTCAGTGCCCAACCTTCCACAGAAGGCACACACATGCACACACTCACACCTAGGGCCAATTTAGAGTGCCCAAACCACCTACTGCATGTCTTTGGGATGTGGGAGGAAACCGGAGCACACCCATGTGACCACAGGGAGGACATGCAGACTCAGCACAGAAGGCACCCCAGCTGAGAATCGAACCGGAGAACCTCTTGCTGTGAGGTGACTACGCTAACTGCTGCACCACCATGGCAGCCGAAACACAGAGACAGAGACTTGTAATACAGCCCTGAATTCAGCACTAACCTGAAACTGGACTAAACTAGCTTAGAAAGGTGGGAAAACAAGTGTATTTTTTTTTTTTTGTATTTTTCTGAAAATAAAGCAGATACAATCAAAAAAACACTTTAAATGCACAGAAATGGCTATCACACTTGAGTGTGTAGCCTACAACAGTTAAACAGGTAATGTAAACACAAAAATGATTTTGTTAAAGTGCAGGCAGTAAAATAAGTACAATATGTAGCTGAAACAAGATTTTTACATCACAAAAACTCTAGAAAATTGGTGTTTTAGGCAGAATTAGCTAAATGCAGCAAAAAAATGCAGAAACATGATACCTAATCACTCCAAAGTCTCTCTTTTGTCTCTCTGCTGCTGTAGAACTCTGCAGGGCACCAGGCAGGAGCTTGCTGAGCTGTATACTAGCTGTATTATATTGTATACGATCAGTACAAGCCATAAGTTACACACAATGCCTAATTGTGTTGAAAATATCTATTATATTCATAACTAAATTGCTGGCTGGGTAGCGTTTACCCTAGCAATGTTGTGATGTTCTTTGGAATGCAAAATAAGTATTGTATGATAGTTAAAATTATATATTATTTTATCAAAGTCACCATATACGCTGTTCCATACGACAAAAAACGCAGTATAACAGTTATAAAGTCTCCAAATACTCCAAGGCACGTTGTTCTAATAAAAACTTTTTTTTTTATTTTTGTACAAAAAAGTAAGCTTTTCTTCAACAGGCTTCTTCATTAGATACAAATTACAAAAAAAAAAAAAGAGATATATAAAAAACTAATTGGTTTTAAAAAAAGTAAAAAATGCGATCAAAAAATTTTTAAAAAAAAAACACAAAATCTGCAATCACAAAACATCACATTCTATATATTCTATTTGTAAAACACATCTACAAAAAAAAAAAAGGAGGTTACGTAGACTAGACAATAGTTAGTGTTGTCATAGATTTTTGTTAAAGAAAAATAATGTTTTTTTTTTTATATAGTTAAAAAGCATGTTTTTTTAGATGATGATTCATATTTAATGTAAGTGTTTTTCATTTATGTTAGATTATACATCCTACATATGATATGAGATAATAGGATATATATATAATTATAATTAATAAGGTTATGATTATAATACAATCTACTGTGGAGGTTTTAATAAGTTTTTTTTTTTTTTTGTATTTTAGTGTTATGCAAGTGTTGAGGTGTTCACACTTACTTTCACATATACTTTATATTATGCATAGTAACACATAACAGCATGGCATACATTAGTTTGCTTTGTTTAATAGGCGAGATGGTGTGTTTTCAGTAAACTGAATGTATTTATTCTGATCTTTTTATTCAATAATGTACTCTGCATCTGAGTTAGTAGAAGGTATCATACATACATTTTTTTCAGTCAGGATTCAGGATTTAAATGCTAGAGTAGTATGTAGAGTTTATATGTTTTTATTTTATATTTTTTTTTTATTTTTAATGAATTTGGAATTTGAATATAGTTTTTTTTACTATTTTTTATTATGTAATAGCATGGTTTATGTCACCTTTTTTCATTTAACTAATTTTGTATGTGTTTTTAGCAATGTAGAATATGAGAATGTTTAAATGATTGCAGATTATGTGTTGTTTAGTTAATTTTTTTTTTTATTTTTTTTTTGATTTTGTTTTGTAACCCATCCTATATGATAATAGCTTTTATAATTTTTCTTTTTTTATAGTAGTATCTAAGCTGAAGAAGCCTGTTGGCTTAAGCTTACTTTTGAAAAAAAAAAGAAAGAAGTTTTTATACAAAAATAGTTGGGATAAGAGAGTGGAGACTTTATAACTTGCTTTTGTTATACTGAAGGCGTTTTATATTAACAGCTATAGTGTGACATTCACGCTGTTTCCTGCTTCCGTTGGTGTGTTTATCTGCTTTTGGACTTTTTATATATATTATTTTAATTTTTTTCAATTCTAGGAGTATGCTTATATTAACTATTTACTGGACTAACCCTTCTCTTTCAGAGGATAGTGGTAAGTGGTTAGGCACTAGGGAATTTTTGAAAGAGTGTTATGTCACCTCCCCCTCTCATGCTATTCCACCCCGGCACCCATCAACTAATAACCACAATGTTTTTCCAAATACTCTCCTCACAGCACACATATGTATTTCAGCTAAATGACTATTCAATTTAATATTCAACGTAGATGATTAGCATCATGGAATATAAATGGCTTACAAGACATTAAAAAGAAAAACCTAGTTATGCACCTTATATACAAATCAAAGTCAGATATAACCTTTTTGCAGAAAACTCATATGACTATGGAACAATGGGACAAGGGTACAGAAAAAACATTAAATGGGTTCAGCAAATAATAGCAGCCGGTGATAGTGCTGCATCAAGAGGGACAGCTATAATAGTCAAGAAATCATTTAAAGGGAACATCATTAAACATAGTATTGATACAAAAGGTAGATGGTGCTATTTCATATGTTTACATCCAGCATACAACAAACCGTTATTACTTTGTAATATATATGGGCCTTGCAACTATCAGCTTGACTTTTTATTGAAATCTATAACTTATTATTAAAGCACCCAGAACATCTGATTATAATTGACAGAGATTGGAACATAACAATAAATCCATCACAAGATAGAGCAAATAAAAATTACACTCAGTCCCCTCATGCCACAACCTTTCTATCAAAACTAATTGATGACTTCAGCTTAATAGATCCCTTTGAACTTAACAACACAGACAGTCTAAGTAGCAGATACAAGTATTTCTCCGCATACCATAAGACCTGGTCTAGAATTTTCATATTTCTAATTTTTCAAAGCTTTGCTCTTTATGAAGAACGATCTAATCTACAACCTCTAGATCAATATCAGATCACTCAAAAATAAATAACACAAAATAAAAAAATAAATAACACAAAATAAAAAAATAAATAACACAAAATAAAAAAAATAAATAACACAAAATAAAAAGAGGTATACACTACCCACAGTACCTCAAACTGGACTTTAAACTCAATCCTGCTGAAAATTAAAGAAGTGGAACAAGAGATTATAAACCCTATTATTCATTTAAAAGAAGACCTTGTAAATAGTGATACTCCTCTGGATATGCAATGGGCATCCTTTAAAGGCACGAGACTAGGGGTACCTTTATCCAAAAAGCATCATTCTACAAAAAACAAAAAAGTGAAAAAATAGCTAACATAGAGGGCAAGCTAAAACAAATTTAAATAGAATTACAAAGAAACCACAGTCCCACTCTTGAGAAAGAAATAGCAAGTCTACAAAAACAATTAAATGAGAGATCCTAATGCAACAATATATATTTACAGATCTAAGGATGCTATATAAATATGTGGAATGGGCTCAGACCCCTTCCAAAATGCTAGTGAGACAGATCAATGTAAGGAACCCTGTATGTAAAATACAAGAAATAAAATATAAAGACAAAATTCATAACTCAGATAATGAAATAATATGGGTTTTTGAAGAAGTATTTCAATCCATATATAGCCCATAAAATCATATTAATGACAACCATTTCCAAATCTTTGTGGATAACTTAGATATCCCTCAGATCAATGACTCACAATATAATAGTCTTAAAATTCCATTGACAGAAGAGGAAATAAATAAAGCGATTGAGAAGTTAAAATCTGGGAAAGCTCCTGGTCCTGATGGATACGTGGCAGAATTCTATAACCATTTTAAGCAACAATTAACCCCAGTACTTTTAAAGCTATACAATTATATAATTGAAGTTGGGATATCAGACCTTTATTTGAACAATTCCAAAACCATACTTATACCAAAACCAAATACAGACTCCACAGATCCAAACAACTACTGACCTATAGCTTTGGGATATATAGATTTAAAGATATTTTCAACAATTTTAGCACACAGGATGCAAAAAGTAGCCCCAGCTTTAATTGCACCTGAACAACTAGACTTTATGAGTCAGAGAAAAGTATGGGACAACACATTAACCATTGATGCCTTATCCCACTTGTGCCAAGGATAAATCCCCTAAATATGCTTTATCAGTTGATGCAACAAAAGCCTTTGACAGAGTCAATCAAAAATTCCTCCTCTTCCTACTCTCTCAATTTGGATTCCATAAAAAATACATATAAATGATTAAAATGTTATATAGAAAAGCAATTACAACTCTGTATATTAATAAGAAAACATCTAACCCAATACAAATTCTTAATGGCACCATAGAGGGATGCCCACTCCCACCCATCCTGTTAAATTTCTATATAGAAGTATTATTACTACAAATTACTCAGATAACATATCATCACCTTATTTTAATATCTAAAACCCAAATAAAATACACAACCTTTGCAGACAATCTCAATATCTACTTTCAATATTTCAATTCTGACTTAAATAAAATCCCATCATCCATAGAAAAGTTTTCCCTAGTATCTAACTATGAAATTAATTCTAAGAAGTCAAGTATATACCCAGTTAAACCCTGGGACATAAAGAATGTTATTTTCCAGAGACAAATGTTAAAGTGCAATATACACTGAAATATTTAGGTATAATCTTTAATCATATACAATCAGATATATTCAATAACAATATAGTTAAAACCTGGTCCAATATAATAGGTAACATTAACAAATGGGAAAAGCTTACACTATCTACCTTATCAAAAGCTTCAGTAGTCAAAATGAATATACTGCCTAAGATTTTATACCATTTTAATACCACCTTCATGAAAATTCCAGCTACCTTCTTCAATAAGATGAAAGTTCGACTAGCAAAATTCATATGGTACCCAAAAAGTACAAGAATTAGCTATAATAAACTAATACTATCAAAAGGAAAAAAGAGGTCTCAGCCTTCCTGATTTTCAACTGTACTACAAAATTATTAATGCTAGTCGCATCATGCAAATAGCAAACCATGACCCAATAGGCAACAAATGGTATCCACTATATATTAAATTATTTCACCAAAATATTACAACATCTAAAGTTAACCCAAAAGCGATTCCCTTCTTAAATCAAGATATCCTTAAGACAACAACAATTAACCTAATCTTAATTAAAAGCTGTGAAATTTACAAGAAATTACTGATATCAATAAATCTTAAAGATACTATTACTCTGCTACAACCAATACATAACAACCAAGATATAAAATTAGCAAACTCCATGATAAATCTAGATAAATACCCATTAATAAAAAAGTATACAGAATGGGACTTCTACCAAATACAAAACCTCTCAATGGATAATATAGTAAACCTACTTAGAGCAAACAATAATTATAAAGTGATAATTAAACAAATTCTATACTTAGTATAATAACCAAAGATATCAATGTAATTGAGAAAGATGTCAAATTAGCACAACAAATTCAAAAATTGCTCTTAAATAAAAAGAAAATGCTGTCAAAAACATATACATTAATAGCAAAAATTAAATATCAAAATAGAATTCTTTTCTCAAAGTTTTGGGAAGGAAAAGGTAATACCATAACAGACAATCAGAAGGAATAAGTTATTTGAAATACTATGAAATTGACACCATATAAAAAATTAACATACACAGAGATCATGGTTTTTAATAATGCATACCATACACCTGTACACCTAAACAAATTCAATCCATCTAAGTCACCCTACTGTCCCTTCTGTCCTAATAAAGAGGCAGGTATCCTCCACATCTTCTGGAGGTGCAAAACAGTTTATAAACTCTGGTGCTCACTAAGATTACTCTTAGAGAAATCAGGCTAGTCAAAATTCCCTTTGTCATGGGAGGCAGCAATACTGCATGTATTCATAAGCAAGAATAATAATTTCTTTAATCACATAATAATAACACAATGTTGTTTGTCTTTTGGCTTTTCCCAGTAAGGGGTCGTCACAATGGAACTCCGGTCCGCTAATGATTGGCAGTAGATTTTTACGAAATGCCGAGGTGCCAGCTCGATGCTCAACCTTCAACGAAGGCATGCCCATTTACGCACACGTCTTTCGAACGCTACCCAGCCGCGGGGAGGACATGCAGACTCCACACAGAAGACACTGCCAAGCCCAGCTGAGAATCGAACAGGAGAACCTCTTGCTGTGAGGTAACAATGCTACCGCCGTACCACTGCGGCATACCACCATATTAAAATCTTATATAGCAAAGAAGTGGATAGACAGATCAAGACTAACCTGGTCAGAATACAAAAGCAAGGCCAAAAAACATACATTGGCTAAAGCTTTATACAAAAAGTCAGAAGAATGAAACATATTATCAGAATTACTGCAAAACATTAATTGATATATTATCATAAATTGCATGACAAATGCCAATAAAACAAATATAGTAAACACATCCCTTAGTTGGGAGAAGTAACATTATCTAAGGTGACAATTTCGCGTAAATAAGTATGCAAGGTTTAGTAGAGTAGACTGATTTCTTTGCGTAGGTTGGTGTTATACTTCTAAATATGCTCTCATTTGTCACTGTAATGTTCAAGTGAAATGTTAAAATGTTACCATGACTAACATATAACATAACCATTTCCTTGTGTTTATCCGATACTGTATTCCTAGCAATTTTGAATGTTGTTTAGTAAAGTGTGTATTATCTATTGAATAACTTCCTGTTAAACATTTTGTAACATTCAACTGTACCACAGTTACATCTTGTTTTTCTCTCTACTTGTATTTTATGGGGGAAATATTCAATAAAAAGTTATTTGAAAAAAAAAAAAGCAAGGATGTGAACTCTTTCTTGGAATCCTGACCCATGAACTATTACACTATTAGAGTAACTATGCCCCAGATGGTTACTTTACATAGTGACTGCAGTGAATTGTTACTGATGAAATTATGTAACAGCACTGTCCCAGTTCATAACAAGGCACTAATAACAGGATGTTGAAATTTAGAGCAAAGACTTTGACAGATGCCAGTCTGTAATGCATCTGACAAATATGATCTTGTTACTTTTCACAATTTAAAATATTCTCAATTCACAACAAAACTGCTGTAATTTCTTTTCAGAGTATGTCACAAATACATGTCATGTTTCAGATTTAGGTCAAAAATTTCCAGACAAAATGTTTGGCATTTAGTGTGCAAAACTACATTTGAAGCAAAACGTACACATTTCTGTATTTTTCACATCTGAAAAATATAATTGCAAGACCAGTCTGACCACAAGGGTTTCTAAAACTTATAGCGCATAGCAAACTTTGTTATAAAACTGTTAAATGAGTTTTGTTTCGGCACAACCAAACAGCTGAAAGTAATAGTCAGAAGGCACACTGATTAGAAGATAAAATACACTGAATAAAAATCCTGATAAAATATATTCACACACATTGCCTTCATCTACCACAACTAAACAGTTTACAACACTGATGCATATACACCTTCATCTACCACAACCAAACATTTCACAATACTGATGGTAGCCCCCTAAATGTGGAAGATGTAATAAGGGATCTGGGGACCCAAGTAGATAGTAACCTCTCCTTTGATAATCACATTGCCAAAGTGGTTAGAAAATCCTTCTATGCGGCCCACCTAATCACAAAAAGGCTTGCATCCAGATCGAAATAGGTCATTGGGCCCTCTACGCATCACTCATCAGACCCATCATAGAGTACATTGCCCCATTTGGGATGTACCTTACAAGACACCTGCAACAACTGGAAAGACCACAGAAGTTCCTCACCAAGAGGATCACTGGCCTCAAGCAGATGCCCTATGCAGCTCGACTGAAGAAACTCCAGCTGTACTCGGTTGCATACCGCCTACTCAGAGGTGATCTCTGCCTGACATACAAGGCCATATCCAACCCAGACTTGATGGACATGCTCTACCTAAAGAAAACCATATCCCCTCAAGCCACAAGCTCCAGGGATCTAAACCTCACCACAACAATAAATAGGACATGCTGCAGGGATAGATTCCTGTCCCAGAAACTTCCCATGCTTTGGAACAAGATCCCAATCTACATTAGGCAGAGCTCCCCGCTAACACTCTTCAAAAGAAACCTTGATGAGTGGATGGGAAACAGAAAGTTTACCTCGAGGATCACTTCAGTGGCTCTGCTGGACAGAGGCACAGGAAACTAATCTAAGGGGGTGGCGCAAGCCAACACATTCCGGCTAGGCTTATAAATGCCTTCAGGCAGATAGCCTAGTACCTACCTATGAGCTTATGAACCTATACTGCTAGTCCATTCTCTTTCATGTAATTTGTGCAGATATGTCCTGCAGAGAGCTATGTACTTCTTACTGAAAATAACTGCCTGAATATACCAAAATGTCAACTGCTATGCTGCTGTCTGTATTACATTTATCAGACAATATCCCCAACTTCCCACATCATTAGCATTTATGCTGTTTCAGAAATGCTAGATACCATATACTTAGTCACTAGTTTAACCAGATAAGCTGTCATTTACCTCTGCGATAGTCTGCATTTCCGGGAAGGAGACCATATAAACATATTTCCAAAAATGTAAGCTTTTGCCCATATGGCCAAATTACATCCTTCAACTAAAACGTTCAAAACACCAGTTTACAAATTACTGAATTCACATACAGAAGTCACATCTTGTCCTGTGTCTAACATTTGATGATGTTTCATTATATACAACCATGACCAAAACACTACTCAGTAAGGTTCTGCTTATAGATCTTAAACATGTGTTTAATACAGTAAGGCACACTTTCTTCTCAACAAACTAATCCTGGCTTCATTGAATACCTGTTTAGAAGGATCTCCAACTATTTAGTCCAAAAATTAGCTGAAGCAACTCTTGTAATGTCTGCCGTTAATCATCAAAGGTAACAGAGAATTCAGTTATTGTTGTAGTATTTTTATCTTTAATAAAAATCTAACATCAGAACTTAAAAACTCAAGTCTCACACTTTATGCTTATGATGTCACTGATGATATGTTCTTGTGGAATCTGATAAGACCCACATATTCAGTCATGTCACTTCCATTATTTAGTATTGAGTATGTAAATGATTTATAAATAACATTTTTGTTATTTGCATGGGTGCTACTCCAACCATCTGTCTTGCATCATTTTCAATTCTTAAGGTGTATGCACTTGTTCAACTTTCAGCTTAATGGCTCATCACCTGATAATCAGAGACGCTCTGAATAGCTATTGATTTTCACAGCTCTCTGGATTTTTGGACTTCACTGATCTAGTCATGATCAACCATAATGTTTTCTTCAGCTATGTACACAACCTTATAGCCAATACCCATCAATGTGCCAAACTAATTGTGAACAAAGCCACCTATATGGAGCCAGAGGCTGTAGCAAATCTTCTTGGTGATAAATTTAGCTTCCAGTTTTATTCCCCTATCAGCCCCCAGTCACCCCCAGGAAATACCCCCCAACTATCACTAGGGAGCAGGTCCGCACTGTGTTCTCTAAGACCAAGAACACTGCTTCAATGGACCCTGATAATATCCCAGGTTACTTCCTAAATACATGAAACATGACATGTCAGTCCTGCTAGAATCTTTATTTAACCATAGCCTCCAGACAGGCTTCATGGCAAATATACATTTCTCCTTTACACTGCTGCCATCAGAATCCATGTGTTATTTATTTTTCTTTCTGATTTGAGTATTTGGATCACATAGTGGCAAAGTGTTTCTGTGCTGGCATTTCACATTTCTCTATAAACCCATTTAATGCCACTATTTTACAGATTTGCTTGAATGCATGTGAAGGACATAATCCCTCCTAAGATGCAGGACCCTTAGTTTTAATGGGCTTGACTTTTCAACTCAGTAATGTTTAATCTTTTTATCTTTTCTTTCCAGTAACCACCGGTTTCCAGTTTTGGCATTCTTTTTTAACCTCCTTTAAGAACATTACCTCTCCATGTTGAGTGATTTGACTTACTAGGTCTCAGAGCATAGCTCTTAACTTCTCCCTTTAGAATTATGGACAAAACAAAAAATAATTAGGAAAAAACACTAAATTAGGGACAGTTTTTATATGCTGGTACTACTAACTTAGAATTCTCAAGCAATTTCCTGTGTTAGGATGGATGTAGCAAAAGTTTTGGAAAAAATGTGGGTGTCTTTCCAAAATGTGGACAGCTGAGAGGTATGTTCCTGAGACTAATTTATTTAATAAAGGACAATGCAGATAACAGGTATACTAAGTCTGCAGATGATTACAAGCTAGGAGTAATCATAGAAACACTCCAAGATACTAACATCTTGCAGGAACATCTAACACATGGTGCCAAAGCCATGACTTAAAACTCAATGCCACAGAATGCATGATAGTACCTTTTAGGAAGTTGGCCACCCAGGGGAATTACCTCATAAATAAAACACCACTAAAAGTAGACATGGTAGTCGGATTTGGGGACTCATGTCAGTACTAAATCTGGCCTTTGACAAACACGTGTCTAAGGTAGAATCATTCTGTGTCACCCAACATATAAGTAAGAGCATGATATGTAGGTCTAGGGAAGCCACTGTGCCACTGCAGTCAACCCTTGTCAGCCCCATCATTAAGTATAATGTTCCCTTCAGTATGTACCTGGCCAGGCACATGTCACAACTGGAATGTCCACAAAGGTTCCTCAAAAAATCAATACATGGCAGAATCACAATCTCCTATGTGGATTGACTGCAAGCCCTATCTCTATACTCTGTTTCTTACAGAATACTGAGATGTGGTTTACCTATCATACAATGCAACCTTGCACCCCACTCTGATGACATTTTGCATATCTGCAAAATTAATCACATCAGAACAAACTTAAATTTAAGGATTTAAACTTTGCTTGTGGCTTAGATAGGACATGTTGGAAGGACAGGGGCATATGTAAGAGAATTACCAATCTCTGAAATAGTCTCTTCATCGATATGAAGCAGAGCCATTCACTAACCTTATTCAAATGCAACTTAGACCAGTGGATGGGAAATCAGAAATTCACACCTGGTCTGATACCTGTCTCTGATGGACAGAGGCAGCCATTAAGTCATGGCCTAACTAAAATACACAGCTTAAAATAACCTCTAAGGTACAGTAACTTGTGGAATACATATGAGTTGCATGGCTAGACATATAAAGGATCCAGTGGTCATTAGCCTATAGCCTATTAAACCTATTAATATTGAATATAAAGATGCCAAGTTATAAGTTCAACTTTTCTGCACTGCCCCCCCACCCCGTGACATACTCATCTTGTTTCTGTCTGATACCCCACTGTCCCAGTTATGCAAAAACCTGATGCCCCCCACACACACCATACTCATGCAGCCTAAGGTTATTCATTGGGAATCCTTACCAGAAGTGCCCAAACCAATGCAAGGGAGTCCTGCTCTAAAACTCAGCTTAGGTGCAATAACAAATCATGTGCTCTAACACGCACTGCTACACGTTTCAGAGAGGGCTTTATCTCCTGTATTCATCAAGATGGTGACTGAATCCTCATACCTCATTATAGCTATGTATAGTAACCCATGGTAAGTACCTCAGAGTGTGGGGAATAATCTGGGGTAACAGAACCTTGGATTTAAAATATAGTTTCTGACATTTTGCTGTGGAGATCTGCTATTATAAACACCATAGGTTCATAGGTGTTTACTAGACTAATGACCACAAGGGCCTTTTTAAGCCTAGCCATGCATCCCAAATCTCTGACAAGTTCTGATACCCTTGATAAGTGTAAGCAGGGGCTTGGGAGATGAAACATTTATAAGCTAGGTCTTGGGAGATAAACCATTTACAGGTTACCTCTGTCTATTAGAGACATAGGTGTCAGACCAGAGATGAATTTCCAGTTTCCTATCCAATTGTCCAAGTTGCACTTGAATTTGGTTAGCGAGGAACTCTGCTTCACAAGGATGGGGAGCCTGTCCATAGACAAGGTAGTCTCTGGGATACATACCTATCTCTCCAGCAGGTCCTATTTATATCATAGGCAAGATTTAAGCCTTTGAATGGATAATTCTGGTGCTGTTGATTTTGTGGATATGCAGGAGGTCCATCAGAGTGAGGTCTGACAATGCCCTGTATGCCAGGCATAGATCTCCCCTCAAAAGCTTGTAGGAGACAGAACACAGGGATAGGGCCTTGAGGCAGTCTGCATAAGACCTATTACTTGCATCCTGTATTCTTTTGCTAAGGAACCTCTGTGGACATTCCAGTTGTTGGATATGCCTGGTTAAGTACATACCAAAGGTGGCATTGTACTCAATGATAGGTCTGATGAATGCCAAATACAGTGGAACAATGACTTCCTTGGACTTAGATGCCATACCTTTGTTTATAAATTGTGCAACATAGAATAATTTCCTCACCACTGTAGACACATGATAATCAAATGTTCGATTACTATCTATGTGTGTCCCTAAGTCCCTGACTACTGGGACATCTCAACGGGGTGTGTTGTCAATATTATAGTTACCAGGGATGGATGACTTCCCAAAGGATACTATTATGCATTTCTTGGCATTTAGATTTAGTACATGACTATGACACCAGTTGTTTGTCTGTGCCAGCACTTCCTGGAGAACATTTGTGTCACTGTGAGATTCAATGACAGCTCCTAATTTGCAATCATCTGCATATTTAGTCAGCCAGAGACCACTGACATTGGCCTTGACTTCTGAGAAGTAAATGCCAAAATGGAGAGGTCCAAGGACTAATCCCTGAGGGACGCCACTTGTGACTGGCCTCTTTGTAGAGGTGGACTCCCCAGTTCTAACTTCCTGGGTCCTGTCTATGAGCCAGTTGGCTATCTACTGGGTTACATATGGGTTTGAACCTAACCTGTTGAGTTTGTCAACAATACCTGAGTGGGGTATTGTGTCAAATGCCTTGGCCAGGTCAAGGTAGGCAGTGTGAATGACTTTGCCCTTATCCATTGTTTGGGTGACTTTCTTGAAGAAGCCCACCAGGGTAAGTAAGCATGATTCGTCCTTGATGAAACCAAACTGGGTTGGATCCAATGTCTGGAGGTTTACTATATGTTTATTGATCATCTCCATACTTCTTTCCATGAGTTTACATATAATACATAATTAATACACAGTTCATAATTACAATCCCCCTCCAGCTCTTATAGGTTCATAGGTTCATAGGTGTGTACCAGGCTAATGGCCCTGGAGCCTTTACAAGCCTAGCCCATAGGATTACTCTGGCATTGTGCCACCCAACCTTAGTTCCCAGTGCCTCTGTCGAGTAAAGCCACTGGAAAGATCCCTGGGGTGAATTTTCTATTTCCCATCCACTTATCAAGACTTCTCTTGAAGAGGACCAGTGAGGTGCTCTGCTTGACATGTATGGGAAGTCTATTCCATAGCATGGGCAGTCTCTGGGTTATGAACCTGTCCCTCCAGCATGTTCTGTTGATTGTGGTAATGAGGTTGAGGTCTCTGGAACGTGTCGTAGCTGGTGATTCTGAAATCAAAACTAAACCAGTTGTCCAATACAAACCACTTGCACAAATTGTTGACTTCTGTCACATTTCTTTCTAGACTTTGTATAAGTTATATTAAATGCATTAGTGAGTTCAACAAAACGAATGACTTTGAAGCTGAAGATTGATTTCCTAACTTGAATTGTGAGTCAATCCCTGATGTTTACCTGATGATGTTCTGATCTGCTTTCGCATTTAGAACAAGTAGCAATACTTTACAACAATGCCAAGATACCGTTTTGTCATAGGTGAAGAGAGATATAAACAATTATTTACATATACGGTAGTAAAACCCATTTACAAAGCTGCTGTCTGAAGGTTTAAACGTAGGAGAAAATCAGTTATATATTGTAAAGTGATCATTTTTTTTAAATTATTTAAAAGTTTAAATTCTTCCTAAGTTCTTAAAAAGATTATTGTAATAGGTAATCCTCTTGGGTTGTTCATGTAGGGTCCATTATAGTGAGTGATTATGGGTGGGCTAGGGATAGGATGCTAGGAGATGGCTGCAGGAAGAAATGTGGTATGTAAAAGAAATGAAGGAGCCCGCAAAATGGACAGTGGGTGTCATTCATCACCATCATCATCATCATCAACCTCCTTATTTCCATTTTATACATGGGGAGCAGGGTGGTGCATCAACTGTCATCATCTCTCTTGATTTAATGTCACTTTCTCATACCCTTTTTTCAAAAGTTATGCCTGACAGTCACAGGTCTTCGGTCATGCAATTTATCCATCTCTGTGCTGGGCATCCTCTTTTTCTCTTGCCTTCTTTCTCTCCCAAATCTTCTTCATCATATCATCTTTGGCTTTCCTTCACATGTTGCCTGGAGCACCTTAATCTTTTATCTTTGACCTTCTCTGCAATTGGAGTTACTTTGACTTCTGCTCCATTGTCCTCATTGTTTGTCCTTACCACCCATCTCAGGCAGTTCGTCTCCATCACCTCGAGCTTTATCAGCTCCACTGTGTACCACACAGTAGAATGTGTACTTTTCAGCTTATTTGGCATACACTAACCCTGACATAGGTTAATAGGTTCATAAGTATAAACAAGGCTAGCGACCACCACGACCATTGTAAATCTAGCTGTCTATCCCAACACAATATTGACCTTATGTATCATGGATGTTTATTAGGAGAAGGTATATTGGTTAGCAAATTTCTAAAGGTTACATATGTTGGGGCTGTATTTTAGTATAGGAATAATTATTCTCTGCCTCTGGCTATCACAGACTTAGGGGTCAGACTCAGGGTGAATTTCCTCTTTCCCATCAAGGAAGGTCCAGGAAACATTTAAATAGGGTTAGGGATGGACTTCGCTTCACATGGATGAGGAGCCATTCCAGAGCCCAGGGATCCTCTGCGACACATCTCTGTCTTACCAACATGTCTTATCTATGACTCAAGCAAAATTTAAATCCTTGGATATAATGGTTTCTGATGCTGTTCATTTGCAGATATGCTGATGACACCTTGTATGCCAGGCATAGATTGCCTATCCATAATCTATATGAAACTGGTTATAGAGATAGTTCTTTAAGGCGAGCCATACAAGACAATGTGTTTATACCCCGTATTGTCCTGGTACGGAACCTTTCTGAGTCTGACCACATCTAAGCCTGCTGCTTCGATTGACTTCATTACCCTTGGTGCTGTTCTTACTTCTTGTAATGTGGGTTCTCCTTCCTCTTTCGTTGTAGGCTGCGTCTGGGACAGTAGAGTTTTTGTAGTGTTTCTTCTTTCAAAAGTTGCTGGAAGTACTCTTTCCATCTGACTTTGATGTCCTGGTGAGCAGGTTGTTGCTGTCACTCATTATGAAATGTGTCTGTCTATTTTCTTTATTTTTCTGTCTTTGCCTTACAAAAGAGTTTCTTTGTGCAATCTGCTGAGTCATTTCTAGATTCTGGTACCTTGTTGCTTGCTGTTGTGACTGGTCTCTTAGCCTCTTTGTTACCATCCAGTATTCCTTCTTAGCCTTGTCAAAATTTTCTGTCTCTCATTTTTTCCTGCTTCCATCTTTCTTTTGATGACTTCCTGGACTTCTGCATTCCACCACCAGCTTTGCTTATGAACCGTATTTCCATACCTGGTTCGGCTATACAGTATATCTGTTTTGTAGTTCTAACACATGCTGTTTAGAGGCACTGCCATTCTTTTTGAACTCCACGTGTTCCTCTACTTCCTGAAGTGCTAGAGCCTTGAGCAAGTCCTTGAAAATTTTCATTCCAGTCAACTTCCAGCCTTCAGTTTATTTTTTACAGCCTTTTCTGACCACTGCTTACAGCTTATTGTGGCCACCAGTGGTTTATGCTGTGGGATGACCTTTTCCCTGTGGTTTATGCTGTGGGATGACCTTTTCCCTGTGGTTTATACTGTGGGATGACTTTTTCCCTGGGGATGACTTTGTAATCTCTATTTCTATGTCCATGACATCTTACAAGGAGGAAGTCTTCTTGAGTTGCACGATGGCCAGTCTTGTATGTGATCTTGTAACTGTCTGTCTTGCTGAACCATGCATTGGCCACCATCAAGCCATTTGCCAGACAGAAGCCTCGTATCTTTTCTTCTTTCTCTTTACTCCTGTTGTCCCAGCTTTGAGGAACAGGCATTCACCATAACCTGTTCTGTCTGCCCTAATATGAGTATTCAGCCCCCCTCCCCCATTATCAGCCACAACTTGTATTGTTCTGCTTTATCTAGTAGATCCTGCAACTGTAGCCTGAATATTCTGTTTTCATCACTATTGCAACTTTGCTGTCGGGCTGAATACTGCAATATCTTTACACTCAAATCTAATGGTCATGAGTCTATCACTAATTTTGATGAAATCCTTCTCTGTCTTCAGAAGACTTTCCCTCACCATAATTCCCACACAAATTCTAATCTATCCCAGTCCTGAGTAGTAGACTCTGGATCTCAAGCCAAGTTGCTTTGCTGTACTGCCCTTCCATCATCCTGTTGCCTGGATACACAGGATATCCAGGTTCCTCCTTACCATCATGTTATCTACTTCTAAGCTGTGTCCAGTCAGTGACTAGTAAGTGTAGTAACCCTTTGTGCTTAGTTAATGTTTTGCAGATTGAGCTTTTCCTCAACAGTTCTATCTCCGATAAAACAAGCTGGGAAACTGGACATCAGACATTCAGTGGCATTTTTCCTCAGGACTGTTGGGTTTTATGGTGGGGCCACCCTGGTTAAGACAGAAAAACAGACTCCTCCTTATGTTAGCATGGGCCACTGGTGTAGGTCAGGGTAGGCCAGGTCCTCAATCAACCTATCACTGGTAAGTACCCATGTTCATTTTTATTGCAACATTAGTCAATGTGAGCAAATCGCCAAGGGCTAACATTTGCATTGTCGATTGGCTAGCCTCAGCATGGTGCTCAGGCTGTGACCCTTACTGTTTTTTGGGGGTGGTGAGTCTGAGATGGAAAGACCAAGCTTATGTTTTGAGAGGGGGGTAGAACCTCACAGAGACATGGAAGAACATATAAGCATACATTGGCCAGAGGTCAGGATTGAACCTTGTGCATGGGAGGCAAAGACTTTAACCATTATACTACTTGTGCTCTATTATGCTGCTAGTAACTTGAAGTCCACTGCAACTTCCACGTCCTCAAATACACAAATGTAACCATCCAGCCACAAAGCCCAGAAGATGCACCATTGTCTGAATCTGGAATCTGCACTCATCCCTTATCTAGGATGCTAAGGTGATGGCCTCTTTGGCCCTCTTTAAGGCCTGGACTAACCAGGACTGAAACTTGTCCAACTCCAGCTTAATAAGCGACCTTACATTACCAGGGATCAGAAATTATTTTTTCCGATGAAAACGTTATTAAACCAGTGAAAAATATGCGTACATAAATTATATGCTTTGAGCTGAGAGGAAAGATGGTGTTCACATGCAATTAACGCAGTGTTGATGGCAGCCTGTTCATGAGTAGTGGGCCCAAAATGGAAAACTTCTTGGATCAGAAAGTATGATTGTGAGTTAGGAGATTTATTTTGTTAATAGTGCATTAGATGGGAAGTTCAAAATGATAAAAGAGAAGTTAAAACAGAGATTATTGTAAATAAGAGAAAGAAGGGAGAGAACATTTGAAAAGTCATCTGAAAGTTAGAGTACAGAATAAAAAGACTGAATCCGCTGCTTTTGGCTAACCATTCTGTTTGCTGAAAGCCAAACAACAGTATTCATTTTGAGTAGAATAGTATGAATCTTCCACTTCTGTTCTTAATATTTGAAGTCAAGCAGATCGCCTAGAAGGAAGGATTAGAAGAGGCATTCCATATTCCTTCTATGTAACTCCTCTGGAGGATAAGACAGTAGGCTGGCCTAGTAATTAGGGATTCTGCTTAAACAACTCCAAGTTTTGGCACTCAGTTCTGCAACACTGCTCATGTATTTCTGATCTTGTGGAAATGTAGAATGATTATCATGTTATCCCTGTGCTTGCATGCACATTCTTTAGATATTCTGATTTCCTTCATGCAATTTTTCTTGGCTTCTCTAAAATCCCATTAGTATCATAGGTACTTCCTGGGTATGAGATTTAAAAGACCGGCAAAGAACCTATCCCAGTTTACCAATTACTGCAGAGTTATCTCTGGTTAAGTGATTTGCTCAGAATCACTATGTAATAAAATAGAGCCTGAAGGAATCAAACCCTGGACTATAGGAACTAACTTATTAAAAGCCTTGACACTCTGTTCTAGCTGATTAACAGAGTTGAAGAGAAGCTTGAGGCTATGACAGAAATCAGTGAGAGAAGGCAGTTGTCTTGGATGGGATGCCAACCCATACTAGAATGTACATGCACAAACCCCCACACACACACACACACACACACACACACACACTCATGTAGCAGGAAATTTGGAGGATCAGCACTTCACCTACAGCACATGACGTGGATGCAGGAGGAAAGAGGAGCACCTGTCAAGCAGTCAAATGGTTACAGTGAACAGAGAAGATGCTGTGACCAAGAACTTTCCTGTAGTGCTAGAGCCTTGAGCAAGTCCTTAAAAATTTTCATTCCAGTCAACTTCCAGCCTTCAGTCTATTTTTTAGAGCCTTTTCTGACCACTGCTTGCAGCTTATTGTGGCCACCAGTGGTTTATGCTGTGGGATGACCTTTTCCCTGTGGTTTATACTGTTGGATGACTTTTTCCCTGTGGTTTATACTGTGGGATGACTTTTTCCCTGGGGATGACTTTGTAATCTCTATTTCTATGTCCATGACGTCTTACAAGGAGGAAGTCTTCTTGAGTTGCACGATGGCCAGTCTTGTATGTGATCTTGTAACTGTCTGTCTTGCTGAACCATGCATTGGCCACCATCAAGCCATTTGCCAGACAGAAGCCTCGTAGCTTTTCTTCTTCCTCTTTACTCCTGTTGTCCCAGCTTTGAGGAACAGGCATTCACCATAGCCTGTTCTGTCTGCCCTAATATGAGTATTCAGCCCCCCTCCCCCATTATCAGCCACAACTTGTATTATTCTGCTTTATCTAGTAGATCCTGCAACTGTAGCCTGAATATTCTCTTTTCATCACTATCGCAACTTTGCTGTTGGGCTGAATACTGCAATATCTTTACACTCAAATCTAATGGTCATGAGTCTATCACTAATTTTGATGAAATCCTTCACTGTCTTCAGAAGACTTTCCCTCACCATAATTCCCACACAAATTCTAATCTATCCCAGTCCTGAGTAGTAGACTCTGGATCTCAAGCCAAGTTGCTTTGCTGTACTGCCCTTCGATCATCTTGTTGCCTGGATACACAGGATATCCAGGTTCCTCCTTACCATCATGTTATCTACTTCTAAGCTGTGTCCAGTCAGTGACTAGTAAGTGTAGTAACCCTTTGTGCTTAGTTAATGTTTTGCAGATTGAGCTTTTCCTCAACAGTTCTATCTCCGATAAAACAAGCTGGGAAACTGGACACCAGACATTCAGTGGCATATTTCCTCAGGACTGTTGGGTTTTATGGTGGGGCCACCCTGGTTAAGACAGAAAAATAGACTCCTCCTTATGTTAGCATGGGCCACTGGTGTAGGTCAGGGTAGGCCAGGTCCTCAATCAACCTATCACTGGTAAGTACCCATGTTCATTTTTATGGCAACATTAGTCAATGTGAGCAAATCACCAAGGGCTAACATTTGCATTGTCGATTGGCTAGCCTCAGCATGGTGCTCAGGCTGTGACCCTTACTGTTTTTTGGGGGTGGTGAGTCTGAGATGGAAAGACCAAGCTTATGTTTTGAGAGGGGGGTAGAACCTCACAGAGACATGGAAGAACATATAAGCATACATTGGCCAGAGGTCAGGATTGAAACTTGTGCATGGGAGGCAAAGACTTTAACCATTATACTACTTGTGCTCTATGATGCTGCTAGTAACTTGAAGTCCACTGCAACTTCCACGTCCTCAAATACACAAATGTAACCATCCAGCCACAAAGCCTAGAAGATGCACCATTGTCTGAATCTGGAATCTGCACTCATCCCTTATCTAGGATGCTAAGGTGATGGCCTCTTTGGCCCTCTTTAAGGCCTGGACTAACCAGGACTGAAACTTGTCCAACTCCACCTTAATAAGCAACCTTACATTACCAGGGATCAGAAATTATTTTTTCCGATGCAAAATTTATTAAACCAGTGAAAAATATGTGTACATGAATGATATGCTCTGAGCTGAGAAGAAAGATGGTGTTCACATGCAATTAACGCAGTGTTGATGGCAGCCTGTTCATGAGTAGTGGGCCCAAAATGGAAAACTTCTTGGATCAGAAAGTATGATTGTGAGTTAGGAGATTTATTTTGTTAATAGTGCATTAGATGGGAAGTTCAAAATGATAAAAGAGAAGTTAAAACAGAGATTATTGTAAATAAGAGAAAGAAGGGAGAGAAAATTTGAAAAGTCATCTGAAAGTTAGAGTACAGAATAAAAAGACTGAATCCGGTGCTTTTGGCTAACCATTCTGTTTGCTGAAAGCCAAACAACAGTATTAATTTTGAGTAGAATAGTATGAATCTTCCACTTCTGTTCTTAATATTTGAAGTCAAGCAGATCGCCTAGAAGGAAGGATTAGAAGAGGCATTCCATATTCCTTCTATGTAACTCCTCTGGAGGAAAAGACAGTAGGCTGGCCTAGTAATTAGGGATTCTGCTTGAACAACTCCATGTTTTGGCACTCAGTTCTGCAACACTGGTCATGTATTTCTGATCTTGTGGAACTGTAGAATGCTTGCATGCACATTCTTTAGATATTCTGATTTCCTTCATACAATTTTTCTTGGCTTCTCTAAAATCCCATTAGTATCATAGGTACTTCCTGGGTATGAGCTTTAAAAGACCGGCAAAGAACCTATCCCAGTTTACTAATTACTGCAGAGTTATCTCTGGTTAAGTGATTTGCTCAGAATCACCCTGTAATAAAATAGAGCCTGAAGGAATCAAACCCTGGACTATAGGAACTAACTTATTAAAAGCCTTGCCACTCTGTTCTAGTTGATTAACAGAGTTGAAGAGAAGCTTGAGGCTATGACAGAAATCAGTGAGAGAAGGCAGTTGTCTTGGATGGGATGCCAACCCATACAAGAATGTACATGCACAAAACACCCCCACACACACACACACACACACACACACACACACACACACACACACACACACACACACTCATGTAGCAGGAAATTTGGAGGATCAGCACTTCACCTACAGCACATGACGTGGATGCAGGAGGAAAGAGGAGCACCTGTCAAGCAGTCAAATGGTTACAGTGAACAGAGAAGATGCTGTGACCAAGAACTGAACCACAGAACTGTAGAATGTGAGGTAGGAGCATTAAGCTGGTAGATTATGTTTCATAAATTAGCTGGCTTCTTTTCAGAGATTATTAATACTAAGCCATTAAAGAAGATGATTGTGTTATTGTCTGGAAACTGACATAAAGGATTTTAGAACAGAAAAAAATCTAGATGCAACACAGACCCCTGTGAAATGACACAATGGATGGCTTTCAAAGGAGGGGGGCTGTTAAGTTATATGTATCATAACCTCTTGGAAAGGTCATGCAGAACAGTAAAAGCACAATGCTCTCTACTGTGAAGGTAGGGCACTGGCTTAGTAGAACATATGAAACTGAATCAGAGGCTTAAATGTTCTGGTACCTGTGGGTCCTTGCATTTCCAAAAAAGATCTATGCCAGTGGAGCATATTTGGTAAAATAGAAGCCCCTCAATTTGCAGAGTTGCAAAGGTTACTGAAATAAAATGTACCTTTTGTATTGCACACCACTATACATAAAATCAGTTACACTAAGTCTATGCTACATTATAGCAGAAGGCTTTGCTGCAGTTCCTGTTTTTATTGTTGAAGTCATTTAAGTAAACCAGAAGACATAATTACATTTCACAGTGTTTGCAAACAAGGTGATACCTTAGTTAAACTGCGTACTTAAAATAAATATGTTCAGGAAACCGTTCCAAGGCCTAAATGGTCTGTGATGTTGCACATATCCCATAGACAGGTCATAGAATGACCATCTTAATCAGGTTATGCATTAGTACACTAAATGAAATACAGAAAGAATTGTGCTGGCCAGCTTCCCAGAATACTGAAACAGAAAGATAATGCAGTGTGTTTGAAACTAACTCATGCCCAGGGAGATAGTCAAGTAATGTTCCACTTCACATCTGCAGCTATACTTCTATGAATGGCCTTATCTCATTTCAGGCCATACAATGAGAGTTTGTTTCAGTATAACTTAACAGTGGTAGGAAAAAACACTGCAGCCTACCTGTAGGTGACCTGTGGCCGGTCAGTCCTCCAAAGCTCCTTCCTCTCCCATGTCTCAGTCTGAGATCATGTATTTTGATCAGGAACATTGGCAGCACAAAGTGGTGAATTTATTTATTTTTTTTCTTTGCCTTTCAGCATATCCTGTTTCTCATACAGGAATTAGAATTTGAAAACACTCCTGCTTTTCCCTCAGGGTTAGGGACAGCTTAACTCAGACACCTACAGCTTCCTTATGATGCCCCTGTAGATACTGTAAGTCTTTTGGGTTTCTGATACCATGATGGAAATGGAGCCCATTCATTAGAGTTCATGAAATTAGTTTTGTTTCAGTTTTTGTCATTGACCAAAAGTACTCTTTGTAGCACCTATAATGTGCCCCTTCTGGTATTCTTATGGAGTTACATATATTGGTAGTGTAACAAAATTCCTGCTTTTTATAAAACCTGTCACTCCTACTACTATTGGAACTTCCTGGGTGTCCTTCTTCTACATTGCTTTCATTTCTGTTAACAAATCCTGGTATTTTATGACTTTGTGTCTCTCTCTACATAAGACAGAATAATCACAAGGTGTAGAAACTTCAATGCTACTTTTGTCTTTTTTTCATGGACCACTATATCTGGTTTTCTGACATCTAATTTTTGAACTGTTGGTAATGCGAGGTCCCATGTGATATACACTTCGTAATTCATTGTCTACAATGCTTCTCAGCTACTTCTATACTGTAATGTTTGTACAATCCCCAGTGCAACAGTCTTGCCACATGACTGTGCCTTTCAGTATACAGGCCCTCTGCCATTACTGTATCACACCCAGCAACAAGACGTGCAACTGTGTCTAGTTCTGTTATACCGAACCTGCATTTCATGGGTTCATAGGTTCATAGGTAGATACTAGGCTATCTGCCCTAGGGCATTTATAAGCCTAGCCAGAGTGTATTTGGCTTCCGCCTCCCTAGTAGATTAGCCTACTGTGCCTCTGTAAAGTAGGTCACAGAAGGTACCCTTTAAGATTAAAAAAACGAACTGAAATGCAAAGAAGTCACAAAAAGAGAACACACCAGCACGAACCAGGAGCTGTGAAAAGTTCAAAATGAAAGTCCAACAGTAACTGGTTTCAATTCCCAAGGGTAATACCAAGTTCCAGCAATCAGTGCACAAGTAGAGATTCTACGATGCAAACCATAGGTTATAGTTGAGTAAACGTTGAACCAAGGATCTCCAAAAAAGAACTTTAATTCGACCAAACAGCAAAAAAGCAGTATAACCACCGCTACTGGACTATTCCAGGCTTTTTCAAGGACCCTTTAAGATTAGTTTACTGTGCCTCTGTCTAGCAGGCACACAGAAGAGATCCCAGGGGTGAATTTGCGATTTCCCATCCACGCGTCCAGATTTCGCTTGAAGAGGGTCAGCGAGGGGCTATGTCTAACATGAATTGGGATTCTATTCCAGAGTGAAGAGAGCCTCTGGGAAATGAATCTGTCCCTCCAGCATGTCCTATTTATTTTTGTGCTGAGGTTTAAGTCTCTGGAGCGTGTAGCTCTAAGGGACTTGAATTTTTTGAGGTGGAGCATGTCCATTAATTCTGGGTTTGACATGGCTTTGTACGTCAGGCATAGATCACCTCTGAGTAGGCGGTAAGCAACTGAGTAGAGCTGGAGTTTCTTTAGTCGAGCTGCATAGGACATCTGTTTGTAGCCCATGATCCTCTTGGTGAGGTACTTTTGGGGTCTCTCCAGTTGCTGCAGGTGTCGGGTAAGGTACATCTCAAAAGGGGCATTGTATTCAATTATGGGCCTGATGAGTGACAAGTAGAGGGGCACAATGACCTCTCTTGATCTAGATGCGAACCCTTTCGTGATAAGGTGGGCTATATAGAAGGTCTTTCTAACCACTTTGGCAACGTGATTATCAAAGGAGAGATTACTATCTACGTTGGTCCCCAAATCTCTAATTACGTCTTCCGTACTTAATGGATTACCACCTATGTGGTAATTTGTGGGCACCTTGTTTTTCCCAAAGTGGATGACTATGCACTTTTTAGCATTTAGTTTGAGGCCATGGCTCTGGCACCAAGCATCCATCTCTGTGAGACCCTTTTGGAGGATGCTTGTGTCGGTTGGAGATTCGATTATGGCCCCCAGTTTGCAGTCATCTGCGAACTTTGTCAGCCATAATCCCCCATCTTAGCCTGAACCTCAGAGAAGTATATACCGAACAAGAGAGGTCCCAGAACTGAGCCCTGTGGGATGCCACTTGTAACTGGTTTGGATTCGGACATGGCACCACGATTCTGACCATGTGGGTTCTATCCCTGAGCCAGTTTGCAACCCATCTTGTGATATACGGGTTGATATTTAAGCTGGTAAGCTTATTTATGATGCCCAAGTGGGGTATTGTTTTGAAGGCTTTTGCGAGGTCCAAGTAGGCTGTGTGGACTACCTTGCCCTCATCTATGGCTTTGGTAACTGTTTCAAAGAAATCAACTAGGTTTAAGAGGCAAGATCTGCCCTTAACAAAGCCGAATTGGGTAAGATCCAGTGTCTGGAGGCTCCCAATGTCTTTGTTTATGAGTTCCATGATAATACGCTCCATAGCTTTACAGACCAGACTAGTCAGGCTTATGGGGCGATAGTTCCCGGGGTCTGTTGTGGCACCACCTTTGTGGAGTGGGACCACTGTAGCTGTACGCCATTCTTTGGGTACATATCCTGTAGTAAGGCTAAGTTTGAACAGTGACTTAATGTGAGGGTTAAGTTCTTCTTGGAGCTCATGTAAGACACAGCCTGGGACACCGTCCGGTCCCATAGATGCTGTGTTTTTTGCTTTGGAGAGGGCAGCTTTCACCTGTGCATCTGTGATGTCAGGGAGGTTACATTCAGTTGGGATAGGCATTTGCTCCTTTGGGGGGGGAAGGGGGGGAGAAGTTTACGCTGAATCTGTCTGCCAGGATGTTGGCTATGTCTGTAGGTTCGGTATATTTTGTACCATTATGCAACAATTCAGAGCATATCTGGGAGTTTCCACCCATATTCCTGACATAACTAAAGAAGGCCTTGTGATTATCTTCAGTGTCTAGAGCTATTTTTCTTTCGAAACTGGCCTTTGATGATTTTATGAGGGATCGAAGTTTCTTGCTAATACTGATCAGAGATGCCTTCCCTTTTTGGGATTTTGCTCTGTCATGTAGTAGCTTCCTCCTTCTGTTGTATAGCTTATTTATGGCCGGGTCCACCAGACAGGTCTCCAGTTTTTGGAGGAGTGAGTCTTGGTTTTATTTGGGATAGCACGATCCATGCATTCCTGCAGGTGCACATAGAATGCATTTGTAAAGGATTCTGCGGATTGGGCTGTATTATCCTCTGGCCCAGGGGCTTTGAAGGATTCCACCTCAGTCTTAAGAAGTGCAAAGTTGGCTTTTGAGAAATTCTTTATCGTGATTTCCTTGGCTGGGGGTGGGGACGGGATATGGATGTCCAGGGAAATTTGTTTATGGTCTGATCTTACCAATGAGGGGTTTACCTCTGGTGTGGAAAACAGAGTCCCCATGTTGGTGATGACCAGGTCCAATATGTTGTTCCCTCTTGTAGGAGTGGTGACCAGTTGTTCCATCACGTTAGAGTTTATAAATTCAAGGAATCGTTGGGCGAGGGCGTTTGGGCTTGAGTAGTTTTCCCAGTCAGTGCTTGGGTAGTTGAAGTCACTCAATAACATAGTGTTTGGAGAGATGTTCATATTCTCCAGTGTTCTCAGGAATGCCAAGTGGGGTTTCCATAATAGGGAGGGTGTTCTGTAGCAGGCTACAAACTGAAAGGCAGTTTTGCCCGCTGTTAGTTGCACATGGATGGTTTCCGATGCTTCATGCAGTGCCACTAACCTGGAGGTGTAGGTATCTTTGATGAATATAGATACTCCCCCTCCTTTTGTGCTTCGGTCCGAGTTTTGGGGCCGAAACGCATGGTATGAGTTATAACCTGGTAGTGCTGGGGTGCTCTCAGGAGCCTTGAACCAGGTTTCTGTTACTGCACAGACATCGATTTTCTCCATACTGAGGAGAGCCTCGAGTGCATGCATCTTGAGGTTTAGACTTCTGGCATTGAGTAGCATTACCTTTAGATAATTTATCCTTGGGTTGTCTATGGAGGTGGGTTTGTCCTTTGAGCCTTGCCTAAAAAAGGCACTATGGGGGTGGCAAGAGCCTTTGCCAGTATACAAAAGCCTAAGGGTGACAGGTACAAGCCATCCCTAGCGAAGCAACGTGGCTTGTCATGCATGTCATCCCAGGCTGACAGACACTGGATCCCCTTTGAATGACACCAATACTTTAGCCAATTGTTGAAACTGATCATTTTGTCTTTATACTGTGGCATCATTCTTGGTGAGGGCAAGATGCTACTCAAGGTCAGGGTCATACCAGCCTGGGCTACATGGTCAGATAGCTCCTCCATGTCTCTTTTCATGTAGTCCAGTGAGGTACGTCTCAGGTCATTCACACCAGCATGGACAATGACAGAGTCATACTTTTACTTGCTTTGGAGTGACCTCAGTGCTTGCTTTATGTGGCGGATCCTGGCACCTGACAGGCAGCTTACAGTGACCTTCTCCTTGTTCAGTCTGGTGAGCGGGACGTCAGTGTGCCGGACAATAGAGTCCCCTATAACAAGTGTATTTGATGTGTTGTTTGGCCTTAAGGGCTGTGACTGTGAGGCACACTGATTTTGTGAGATATGTGATTCGTGGGTATTGTTGAGGGGTGGCTGTTGCTTGGATATCTGCTTAGGAGGTCTTTGCTGTTTAGGCAGATTTTTATTTAGAGCCTTTGAGTATGTTTTTGTGTGTTTATGTGTTGGGTATGCAGATGCAATAGGTCTGTGTGAGACTGGATTTGTGGTGCGGGTGATTACCTTTTCCTCCTGACTGTGCCAGTCTTGGGTTGAGAGAGCTTTTCCTCCAGTTTGGCTGTGTAACTGCATCTCTCACGTGTATTAGAGTTTGTTGGAAGGAAGGTTGTCTCAGTCTGTGTACATAAGGCAATTGTAACATTGCCTCAAAATTCCCAGATTCACCAGCTGGACTGGAGAGTAACATTGAAACTGACCCTTGGACATACCAGATTAGTATAGGGAACTGTTTTTTTACTGATCAGATTAGGGAAGGGAACTGATTTTTCACTTGATCAGGAAGGACCAATCGGGAGCCTAATACTTATGAGAAGTCAAGGAGGGTGTAGTGCTCTAGTTAGTGTTTCCTTATAAGAGCTGAGCAAGTGCAGGGCTTTAGAAAGAGAATAGAGTGATTACTTTGAGAGTTTGAACAGTTCTAAGGGAAAAAGTGAAGAGCAGACTTTGTGGAGCCTGGAATAGTTTAAACCTTTGTCTGTTTCTCTAATATTTTCAGTTTTGTGAAACAATTTGTACGTAGTCCACTATCCTTCCTCCTGGAATCCGGAATATGCCTGCTTCTCTGATAGTGCCCATTATATTCCCTAAAATGTAGCAGATCCTTGTTGAAACTTGCCTGCCTGCTTTGTGTGTCCCTGCCAAAAGGCCACCCTCTATGTTCTACTGCAGGGCTTCTCTCTGTATCAGCCCCTGCCTCAACAGGCAGTATGTTGTACCTCATATGTAGTCAAAAAAGTTAAAAATGTGGAAGTCTTAAACATTTCAGTTCTATGCTGTGTTAACACAGGAGGCTTTAAGTCGAGATAAAATCCAGAGATCTGTTGAAACATGTCAGAAACACAATGTAAGATAAACAGGAAGTATGTGAGAGGGCATATACTGCCATAATATAGGTATGACATGAACGCCATATTTATAAACATTAGCACAATATGCACTGGATGATTATTGCAATAGAGGGGCATTTACCATTCGTTCCTCAGTCTGGGCAGTAGAATTGCAGAGGAATGTACTTTATTAGATTTCATCTAGAATAACAATTCTTCTAAATACTGAAAAAAACAAGAAGTGTTTGCCATGATTTAGTAATTGCTGTAAATTTCATTCAGGTTTTAATATGTTTGTAGAAACAGGGCCATAAATGCCCTACCAAGAAAACATTAATTTTCTGTTAATTTCTCACCACCAGACTTCCTTTATTTAATTTACAGTATGGCATTATATATGAAATGTACAGAGTTCCCTGCAGATTGTCTCTGCAGATCTGTCATATAATGTCATAAATGCTGAAGTACTTTGCGGTTCTGACTCAGCATATGAAGCATCCATCCCAAGATGATGTTAAGTGCCTAATAATCTTAGTGTCCGAGTGCATTTACTCAGTTTTAATCATGAGCTGTTTATAAGGCTTCTAATAGTGTCACTAGCTTCCCTGAATAGAAATGTTAAAAGACAGACCTTCATCAGTCAGAGTATATAGATTTATAAATAAATAAATTAATTAAATAGCTTCATAGATTGTGTGCAGAATGGTGATGAGCATTTCGCAATTCAGATGCCTAATGTTATCACATGCTACTTTCTGATCTATAACATAGGAAACTGTTTCTTAATTGTATCTATCACCACTAACTTGCCAGTTTTCACCTTAGTCATGGATGTTTTTATTTCATGCATTTTGGTTCACGGTTACTCAGCATTGTTGCTTTTGTTAAGTTGTCATACACTGTTCATGTCAAAGGATATCTAAGACCAGCCAACTAAATATACTTTTCATATACCCTCTACTTGGTGATGACTGTTTTGCAGGAAAAGCAAATGCAAATTCATATAACTGTGTGTGTGTGTGTGTGTGTGTGTGTGTGTGTGTGTGTGTGTGTGTGTGTGTGTGTGTGTGTGTGTGTGTGTGTGTGTGTGTGTGTGTGTGTGTGTGTGTGTGTGTGTGTGTGCGTGTGTGTGTGTGTGTGTGTGTGTGTGTGTGTGTGTGTGTGTGTGTGTGTGTGTGTGTGTGTGCGCACGCGTGTGCATGCATCACTGCATCACTGTGTGTGTATGTGTGTGTGTGTGTGTGTGTGTGTGTGTGTGTGTGTGTGTGTGTGTGTGTGTGTGTGTGTGTGTGTGCAGGTGTGCGTGTGTGTGCATGTGTGCATGTGTGTGTGTGTGTTTGTGTTTATTTAAAAAAACACTATTGGTTACATTTAGTAGTGAGCTGAAACAAATTATTTGATACTAGCTTGTAGTAAATGTAGAGCTCAAAGGGATATTCATCTTATGTCTGTACATGGAATGATTTTTAAAAAGCAGTCCCACATTTTTTTACTAGTACTTTAGTGTTGTCGCCTCACAGTAAGACGCTGTCCGGTTCGATTCTCAGCTAGAGCGTCTTCTGTGTGGAGACATGCGTTAATGGGCATACCTTCGTTGAAGGTTGTGCATCAGGGCTGGTAACTCGGCACGTAGAAATCAACTACCAGTCATTAGTGGAACGGAGCTCTGCTGTGGTGAACCCTAACTGGGAAAAGCTGAAAGACACAACAACTTTGTTGAAATAATGTGATGTGCAACTGGCTTATGTCCTAATAGTGTAAATTTTTCAGAATGTTAGGAAGCATTTGTAAGAATTAAATAATGTTACCTTTCCATAGCTAATATATCATAAGATTAGCTACCCCATAGTGTTAACTTTGGCTCTAGATAACGGTTACTGTTGATGTGACACCCACGCACATGTATAAAATGGAACTGGGGGGTATCATGCCAGTGTTGATATGTATCAGTGTAGAAGATAATTAAGATTTCGATATTAGAGTCAATAAAAATCTTCTCATATATTCTTTTCAGTTCAAAAACCACTAAGTATCTAAGAGTAATAACTATTTATATTATGTACAAAGTATGTTGGACATTGTATGTGAATTTGTCAAAATTAAAAATAAAATTTAGAGCAACTGATAAAGCTATATTTACAAATTAAGACATTGATGATTTAAAAGAAAATAAAACTGTATTATATAATATAATGACATAAAATTAAATGTATTAACGATTTAAGATTGGGTTGAGAGGGTGACCTAATGGTTAAGGTGTTTGCCTTACAAACATAAGGTGCAGGGTTTGAGTCTCACAAGAGATAATTGGCTAGGCTTAAAATGGCTCATAAGGGCAGTTAGCCTAGTACTAATCTATGAACTAAGATAGTTAACGTATTTGGGATTTTAGGCCAAAATATAACATTTGGTAAATTATCGCTTGTTTCAGATTTGATTAAACTAATTTGATATGTAATCTAACAGTAAGCTGACCCTTGTATGAAGCACAATAGCTGTAATGGAATGGTGTTGCTTAACTGTCTGGCAGTCACTGTAGGGGGTTAAGGCTGTGAATTTTAGTTCCTGTGCCACAGGGTTTGAGCTCCCTCAGCCCACATTTACCAGCAATGTGATCTGGAGCAAGTCACTTAACCAGACATTACTCCCAGGTTGCACCTGAAAAGGGACTCTGTGTCTGTTTGTCAAGTGGGAGTGCCTGGTTAACAAATGGGCATTTTTATTATGATTATTATTATTAATATTATCATTATTATTATTAATCAGGAAGGTAAGGACACAGAGTCTGCATTGGTTGCTGCTGCCAGGATCCTACAGAAGATGTACTGTAACCCCTCGCTGGAGAATCATACTTAGTAAAGCCTGAACCATTCTTGTCAGAGGTGAAGGAAATTAGCATTCTAACCAACCTTGTAACACTGGCATAACAGTCCCTTAGATACAGGGTGATCAAATGGAGTAAGCTTTACTGAGAAAAGGGTGATATGAAAGTCATACAGAGTAACTAACTGGGTCAAATGTGGTAGGAAAGTAAAACTGGCAGATGACAGTGAGAAATAAGTCTACAATAGGCTGAGTTTAAATGGTGTCACTGGAAACAGTTTGCCTATAATTTCTAAATGGATGATTATAACAATATCAGATGTAAATGTTATGAAAATCATATGTAAGGGCAGTTTTTAGGTTAATGTGATATTATAGATAAGTCATAGCTGAATATTATTTGCAGAACAGGAATACTCATTCTGTGGTTTTCTAGAAGCAAAATTTGTATCTGTGTAGAACATAAACATTGACTGCATAATGATTAAATACAGCTTTCTAATCTATTTTATGATGGTGTCCAAGCCCTCTGTCAGCTTGCTTTAAAGCTACCATGTAAATCCTGTTATATCCAGGTAGTAACACATCGCATGTCTTTATGAAGTAATATTAACAAGAGTGTAGTTATTTCTAACTATCAATCTTTCACCAGCAAGGACTTGATAAGGATTGCTACAGTATATAATAATTAATTTACTCTGCAGTGCAATGTATTTAGCAGTGACAAAACTATTTTATACTTTCAACTTAAAGACAGTGGGTTATTCTCTTTTAGTTATAATTGTGTCATGTAATATCTGTATATGATTAGACTCTTTAAAAATACAAAAATATGCCATGATGGCAGGCAAACAGTATGCTTCTATGCCTAGATATAGCACAATTACCAAATGAAATCATAGCAAACAATGACAAAGGCAAGTTTCATCACAATCACCACTACCCTCCTCAACATCACTATCAACACCTTCTTCCATGTTGTCAGGATGTTGCATCAACTCTCACCACATACTTTGATTCAGACCCTGTTCTTCTACCGTCTTTCCATTGTCACAGGTCTTCTGCCATGCAGTGCGTCTGTCTCTAACATGGGCCTTCCCTTCTTGTCTTTCTGTAATTGAGGTTACTTTGGCTGCCACTCTGATGTCCTCTTTTCTTCATCTGTCGCACAGTGTCCATTCTACAACCTGTCTCAGGCACTTCTCCATTACCTCAAGCTTCCTGAGCTGCTGTGTCCCTACTTCCCAGGGTGCTTTGCTTTACAGAAGGACTGGTCACACCACTTTTTTCACACGTTATTTTTCAGCTTCTTTGATCACATACAACACCTAACAGTGTGTAGCCTCTCTGATTCTAGCTTTGATTTCCTCATTCAGACATCTCTTCTCCTCAACCACAACTACCAGATACCTGAAGCTTTTCACCTCTTTCACTAACTTGTCTTTCACTCTCAGTTTTCAGCTTCTTGTGATTTTACCCATTTTCCCCTGATTTCTGCCATCTGCATGTGTACACATACAATATTATATACCTTTGAGACAGTAGATCATCTCTTCAATTACATAAACTAGAACCAAAAATAAAACATTACTGCTGAAATCAATAGAAAGACTTGAAAAACGGAACTTGTGTTGTTGAGCAGATGAGACAAAAGAGATTTATTAACAATAACTTCAGCACTTTTTCCCCCTTCTGCAGGTGTTGGAATTTCAGCAGAACTAAATAATAAATCAATAAGCACATTTAAATACATTTTACACCAGTCAGATACTGAATGAGCCAATCAAATCAGTTAAAGAAAACTGGAACAGTTATTACAATGAATAACTACCTAAATTCTATAATAAAAAAATTTAATACAAAATCTCACGTGAAAACAATTTCTAAAAAATCTGAATAAACCAGGTAGGGCAGTGGCAACATTTTGAAAGGTCAGATGATTTTGGGTATCTCATTTAATTTCTGATGATTAAGTTTTCTTTAATTATTTGAAAACACTGGGTGATATATTCATGGTCCGAGGGCACCCAGAAAATCTAATACAAAAGTTTAAGGAAGATATTAAGACCAGTAAAAATACTAATTATAGACCCCTTATGAAATGTCCTGATAGTATGAAATTCAGCCATGGTAATGGCAACCATTTTTCTATAGCTATGGTTTATGATTACATCAACATGGCTTTTGAAAACTGTAGCGTTATTTCAAAGCACTGGGATCTAGTTTTTGAAACCAATGGGCTTAAAAGGGCCCTTGGTAATAAAATATTTATTGTTTACAAAAGGAAAAAGAATTTGAAGCAAATTATTGAAATGGCTTCTGACAGTGGAGGTCCAGGGGGACTAAAAGAGAAATGAAAAAAGTATGAGCTGTGCTCATTGTAGGTTTATTGCTGATGGTCTGTGCATTACTATTTCCCATTGCTACCAGCTTATAGCACCGAAAGGGGGGATACATTCAAGTGCAATACAAGGGGTGTGGTGCGCTGCATACTTTGTTTGTTCTGTGCAGCATTTTATGTACAGCATAGCAGAAAGATATGTCCCATCACTGTGAAAAAAATCCTACATCATACCACTGCACAAAGGTACAACATCTACAGAGTTTAATAACTACAGACCAATAATGATTCTCTCCCTCATCCAAAATGTTATATAAATGCATCCATATGCAGCTGGTACAATACCTCACCTCAAATAACCTGTTCTCAGAAACAGAATGTGGCTTTAGACCCCAGCACGGCACCACAAGTGCACTACTACATTTTACCGATATAATAAACCTACATATAAACGATGGCCTGCTTGTGCTCACCATGTTTTTAGACTTGTCAAAGGCATTTGATGCTGTCTCTCACCAAAAATGCTCATTTGTCTCCCCTCAATAGGACTTTCACAATATTCCTTGTTGTGGTTTCTTGGTTACCTATCTGGAAGGCAACAAGCTATTAAATGTCAACAAATCTACTCATCCTTTCAACCAGTTACTACAGGTATCCCTCAGGGCTCTATCACTGGTTCTCTCCTATTTAATATATTTATTAATGACCTCCACACCTCCACTCACCATGCTAGTTTAGTTCAGTATGCAGATGACTCAACATTAATTAGTATGTGTGGCCTTAACAACAAATAAGCTCTAAGACATTATCCTAAAATCTTTCTCCTCTATAGAAATCTAGCTCAAAGAATGAAACCTCCTTCTCAACCCCAAGAAAACTAAGTTAATACTTTTTACCTCAAAAAAGTGTCAAAATCAAAAACAATCTTTTACCATAAAATCAGCAAATAATACCGTAATAGAAACTATAACTCATAGTAAATGTCTAGGCTTTATAATAGATGACAGTCTCAAATATGACCAGCACATACTGCACAGCATTAAATCTAAACACCAGAAACTAGAGTCCCTTTATTAGATCAATAGATTCCTTACAAGTACTGCAAGAAAAACCCTGGCCACCACCTTCTTATTGCCAAATCTCTTATAGATCGTTCCTATCCTAACAAACTTAAATAATACTCAAATAAAGAAACTTGCCTCGTGCTACAATAAAATAGCTAAATTTGCCACCAATCTTCCTCATATGACTCACCATTGTCATAGCTTAAAGGAATTAAACTGGCTTTAAGCTATGACAGTGGTAGGATGGTGCATTGGTGCAGTGGTAGCATTTTTGCTTCACAGCAAGAGGTCCTCTGGTTCAATTCTTGGTTGGGGTGCCTTCTGTGCAGAGTCTGCATGTCCTCCCGACATTCATGTGAGTTTCTTTTGGGTTCTCTGGTTTCCTCCCATGTTACAAAGACATGCATCTGGAGCGTTTTTTCCCGGGCCTTCACTGAAAATTGGCTTCATTCCAAGTTGGACTTTCCCGGTAAACAAATGTTAAATAAAAACTACATAACTACCTAACATATTCATAACTAACTACAGTGCACAAACTCATTCATCATCCAGAAAAATGCCATGCTCTACAAAACTTATTACTGCCCTACTATTCAACAAGGGACCTCCAATCTATTAACAAATTCTTATTATTTACAAATGTATTTATTTATTTAACATTTGTTTACCGGGAAAGTCCAAATGGGACAGAGCCGATTTTTAGTGGAGGCCCAGGGATAAACACTCCAGATGCATGTCTTTGGAATGTGGGTGGAAATTGGAGCACCCAGAGGAAACTGATGTGAATACAGGTAGGACAATCAGACTCCACACAGATGGCACCCCAGCCAAGAATTGAACAGGAGAACCGCTTGCTGTGAGGTGACAATGCTTACTGCTTACTAACAAATATATGCAATAAAGAAGAGAGATGGTACTAATATATTTTACAAGCTTTCCATCAAATGTGAAAATTTTAACTAATTTGTATTTTTTCTCCTGGAAAAGGTTGAACCATTTACCAAGGGAGGTAGATGGGAAGTCCGACCATTTACCAAGGGAGGTAGATGGGAAGTCCGAATGGGAGCAAGGGAACTGCATTGGCAACTCCAGCAATTCTTATTGGATACCACTACCCCACCTGTTTGAATGACAGGATTTCCATTAATAGTGTATTGCAGCAAAAAAGGGATAGAATTTAGGTTGGTTAGGGTTGTCACTGATATTACTGAATTAAATGTCGTGTTCAGCAGCTACAGTTCTGTTTTTTTACATTCAAAATGTTATTATTTTGATGTGTTTATTCTGATTTTTAGAAATTGTTTTCAGATGAAATTTTTGCTTGACTGTTTCATTATAAAATGTGGGTTCTTATTTATTGAAATAAGTAATTCATTTTTTTACCAGTCTGATGGTGTTGTTCACTATCTGACTGGGGTTTCATTTGTTGTAGTTAAATGTGCTTATTGATTCATTGTTTAATTCTGATGAAGTCTAACACTTGTAGAGGGGAAAGTGCTTAACGTATTAGTAATAAATCTCTTTTTTCTTGATCGATCAACAATACTGGTTGTTTTATTACATAAACTAGCTGACTGTGTATTTTCTGAAGAAGTAGTTTAGTGGTTTCTGGAACTTTCTGCTGATCAGAACCTCCATGGTATTAAGTGCTAACTCAACAATTGGTGTTGGCACCATTACAAAAGGAGGGCCCCCGGAGTTGGATGTTGACCCATTCCTTTCCTCATGTTTTAGTAATAGACTTCGGTGGGATCTCTCTGACATTTCTTGCACTCTGCAGACAAATTAGATTGTTATTACAAGTACTAACCAAAACAAAACAACATTAAATAACAAATTACAAAATGATTTTGTATCTATTTGGAACTGCTTTGTGAAAACCAACCTGGCCATTAACATGCACACAATCGATTTGTAAGTTATTTGGTACAAAAAAACAGCCTTGTCACCCCTACTTGTTATTTAAGAGGACACAGGTATTTCGTTCTATACCGTATGTCGCACACAAAAAATACATTGATATTGAACTGGACGAAATTATTTCTTTCAAACAACACACTAAGTTATCTTCAAATGTAGTCTCCTATAAAGTAACACATTTGCTTAATATTGAAGCAAAAAAACTATTGCAGTAAATGTCTGTTTGCCCACTGTAGAGTATGCATTGCTCTTCATAGCCGCTGTGTCTCAGCACACCACTGTAACAAAATTATCAGGTTTATTTACTTATCTGAACCAAGTGAACATTGTACTTTAACTATAAACAAAACAAAAAGTTTACTAATCATAGCCAGTGTCAAAGTTCTACTCAATGCATTTATCTTTAAGTTACCAAACTGTCTCCCTCTAAAAAGTATCCTCATGGTTTGTAACACAAGGTGTGAGCTAAGAAGCTATGATACCATCCAGCCAGAAAGACCTATTATACAACGACCCCCCCCATTCATATTCTAAAACGTGCACGGTGATTGTTCTGTGTGCATGTTGTAAATCAGAGTTATACTAATGGAAAAAGTCCTGTCAACCGGACTTTTTCCATTAGTATAACTCTTTTTTTAAAGCAACGGAGAACGCAAGATCTCCATTGCTTTTTACACACTGTCTCGCTATGTTAAACGAGTTTAACATAGTGAGACAACTTTAAAAAAAGTAACGGAGATATTTTTATCTCCATTGCTTTTTTAAAGGTGTCTTGCTATGTTAAATAGGTTTAACATAGCAAGACAGCTTTGAAAAAAGCAAAGGAGATTCTTGTTGCTTCATCGTTGTTTCTGCCCACAGCTCTGAAGTACTGCATAAGCATACGCATGTGCAGTACATCAGAAGTGCCGCAGAATACCAGACAGCTGCGGAAGGGCAGCAAGGAGGCATTATACAATGCCATTATTTAAGAAAAGTAATTATTTTTTTTCTTAAATAATGTCATTGTATAATAGCAATAGCCCACTTCTGGGTGTGGGTAATGCTGGATTTACCCACGGTTGTCTTTGTTTGGCCACCCGGGCTTCGCCCTCGTGACCAAACCACACCAAACATGGGTAAATCTAGCAGTTATTGCTATAATATTACGTTAGCCTGTAGTAAAAGATGTTTCAATAAAATCACCCAACCTCATAGAATAAAATGTCTAAGGAACTAGAAACACTCTACAACTTGACAATATTTAGGCAAATCCTAAATGCTAAATAGTGATGCACGCAGAATAATGACTTGAAAATAATTTTTATTTAGTGCTTTTGTCCTCTGTATAAAGTAGGCTTCTTCAGAATATGAAAAAGTCTGTTTTATACAGAGGATGAAAGCACTAAATAAAAGTTGTTTTCAGTTACTGCTTTGAGAGCTGTGTTGCTTGGTTAACTTGTGTTTAGCACATTGGAGGCCTTTTTCTGCTATTTTTGTTACAAAAATCCAAAGGTCCAGTAAGAGAAGAAGACAGACACAGGCTAACCAGTGCAGCCTGAAATCCTTTCTGCTTGATTAATATTATTCTTTCAACTTCACTAATGATGCACACAGCATACTCCATAGCAGCGCACAGCATACTCCATAGCAGCGCACAGCATACTCCATAGCATCGCACAGCATAGTCCATAGCAGCGCACAGCATACTCCATAGCAGTTAGTTGGTTCCATTAGATCAATGTAAATGCATGTCTATATAGCAAACACGTAGGATGTACTAAGATTCAGTTAAAACACCGATTTAGTTTAATATGAGTTTTGAGCTATTAATGAAGTGATAGACATTCGACAGCTGTTTTTGTCAATAGCACTACTTGTCAATGCACTCATTAAGATGGCTGCTACAAAGTTGCCTTTTACGCTACTTACTTACAATCTCTGTATACTTAACATGTCTAAGATTCATTGTATTGCTATTAATTTGAAATGATTATTCTATAACTACTGTTTAATGTATATTATGATGAGTAGTATAGACATTTCTACTAATGTTAATCAACTGGCATGTTTGTTGTCAAATATCATCATTTTACTCTTGGAAGAAAATGGTTCTTGAACCAGTTTTCCTAGCAGTTTAATAAATGTAAAATAAAATAAATAATTGCAAATCCCATTGTACCTGTACAGTTGTGTTCTATCTCAATAACAAAGATATTTTGGAAATTTGCTTATTTTTATTAATCTGCTTGAGTATAACAATAAATATTTTTTTTCATGCCATTGCATTTGTATTTGTTTCTTTTGGCTGAAAAGGAATACTTTGTTCAATCACATCTGGATAATTTATCACCTGAGGGTGCTAAAATTCTTGGTCTGATAATTCCCTGTGTGTGTCATTAACTCTATTTAGTAAGGCTTCCTCTCAATAACTACTGTTTTCACTGAGAAAACATAAAGTATTTATGGCTATCAGTGACCACGAGGTGAAATTAGCATAACAGAAAATAATGCATAAAATGTAATGTGCATGGTTAAAACAGTCACTGTTTGGCACTATGCTTGTGTTTTTTCTGACAGCATTTACAAGATCACTTATTCTTTTATTTTTAATAGCAGTTAACATCAACGTATTCTAAGGCCCAAATCCTTAGCAGTCTCATTCTTTGTTAATGTGACTCACCAAGTATAAACATTGCAAAGCTTCAGTCATTTAAACTCCTTTATTCATAATAAAGCACAGAGGTATGGAAACAGTATCTTAAAGCACCTTGAAAAATAGGCTAAGTCTCAGAATTATTGCTGAGGTACTGTTTGCAGATTATAAAAATATATGCTTAATTAGGAACATTTATATGAAGATAGTTGCAGTGATTCTTTTTCTTTCGGCTTTTCCCAGTTAAGGGTCGCCACAGCGGATCATCTGTCCACTCATGATTGGCAGTGGAGTTTCACAGTGTCAAGTTGCCAGCCCGGCACCCAACCTTCCATGGAAGGTACACACATGCACGCACTCACATCTAAGGCCAGTTTAGAGTGTCCAATCCACCTACCGCATGTCTTTGGGATGTGGGAGGAAACCGGAGCACCCGGAGGAAACCCATGTAACCACAGGGAGGACATGCAGACTCTGCACAGAAGGCACCCCAGCTGAGGATCGAACCAGAGAAACTCTTGCTGTGAGGTGACATCTTGCTATCCCATAACTAAAATCATGTACATAGTAGGTACAATTGCATGCAGTACTACATGTAGAGGTTTGTAGCTTTATCTGTACAGTCTCTGGAAAGAAATTATATGTTATACTGACTCACTGTATTTTTTTTTTATAAAATTTAATTATTTTTTTAACTTGGTAAACTGACTAGGAACAAGTACTTCTATTTTGTTCCCGTCAGTATAAACTTGGGATTTAAAATATGGTGAAATGTTTCATGAATGCAGGTAAATATTTTAGCCTTCAGTAAAAAGTAATATAGTAGAAATAAGCATAGTTCTTTGTTTCTAATTAACAGACTTCAGTTAGTCTTTATTTATTATTTATTGACATTTGTTTACTGTAAACGTATGAATGGATAATTTTATCAATTTTCAGTGGAGGCATGTGGAAAAGAGCTGCACAAGTAAAAAAAAAACAGAAGATACACATACAAAGTTGAAAACTTGACATCATTTTACACTATAATGTAACTACAGGTCTACTTTAGAAGAGTGGAATACCACATACCCGACTTTCATAACGCCGAGACACCTTAATCAACAACAGCATTTCAATGACCTCTCAGAACACCGACTGAAAACTCTAGGTAAGTAGCCACTTGGCCACACTACAAAATAAATTAAAATCAAAGTAAATTAAACCCACCCATGTGGGGGGCTTTGCCCCTACACACCCCTATGTGGGGGAGGGCTGTGCCCCTACACCCCTCTAACTAAATACACCAACTCTGAGATCGCACTACAGTGGGGATAAGGGGCAAAGTTCAACATGGTGGCCAAGTGGTTACTTACCTGGAGTTTTCAGTCAGTGTTCTGAGAGGTCATTGAAATGTGGTTGAAGTCGTCTCAGCGTTATGAAAGTCAGGTATGTGGTATTTTGCTCTTCTAAACTAGACCTTGTAAATACATAGATGATTACAAATATTAATATACATATAACATGTAGAGTAATACAAATATACCATAATTAAAGCAAGATATAAGTACAATATCATGAAGTATTGAAATGTGTTAAAATAAGTGTGACAGTTTATTACTGACTCATAAAGTAAATGTCAGAGAGGAAATTTCAAACAGTGGATAACAAGGAAGGTCGGCAGCAAGAGAGCAGTGGGAATAAGGGAATAAGTATTTGTTAGAGCAGATACAGAAGGCAGGAGAAATAATGATTAAAAACAAGATTAAGAGTGCGGGAAATAAGAGTAACACAAATAAAAACAAGTAATAGGAGAGATGGGGTGTAGACAGCTGTTAGAGGAGAAGGAACTGACATTTTAGCCAGGAGAGCAGCAAGTACAAAGTCAGAGAGGCATTGTTTTAGTTGCAGCTTAAATAAATGAATGTCATGTATTACCGTGATTGGTGCAGGGATCGTATTTTAAATAAATGAATGTTATGTATTACCGTGATTGGTGCAGGGATCTATTTTAAATAAATGAATGTTATGTATTACCATGATTGGTGCAGGGATCGTATTTTAAATAAATGAATGTCATGTATTACCGTGATTGGTGCAGGGATCGTATTTTAAATAAATGAATGTCATGTATTACCGTGATTGGTGCAGGGATCTATTTTAAATAAATGAATGTCATGTATTACCATGATTGGTGCAGGGATCGTATTTTAAATAAATGAATGTTATATATTACCATGATTGGTGCAGGGATCGTATTTTAAATAAATGAATGTTATGTATTACCGTGATTGGTGCAGGGATCTATTTTAAATAAATGGGATCTATTTTAAATAAATGAATGTTATGTATTACCGTGATTGGTGCAGGGATCGTATTTTAAATAAATGAATGTTATGTATTACCGTGATTGGTGCAGGGATCGTATTTTAAATAAATGAATGTTATGTATTACCATGATTGGTGCAGGGATCGTATTTTAAATAAATGAATGTTATGTATTACCATGATTGGTGCAGGGATCTATTTTAAATAAATGAATGTTATGTATTACCGTGATTGGTGCAGGGATCGTATTTTAAATAAATGAATGTCATGTATTACCGTGATTGGTGCAGGGATCGTATTTTAAATAAATGAATGTTATGTATTACCGTGATTGGTGCAGGGATCGTATTTTAAATAAATGAATGTTATGTATTACCGTGATTGGTGCAGGGATCGTATTTTAAATAAATGAATGTCATGTATTACCGTGATTGGTGCAGGGATCTATTTTAAATAAATGAATGTTATGTATTACCGTGATTGGTGCAGGGATCGTATTTTAAATAAATGAATGTTATGTATTACCGTGATTGGTGCAGGGATCGTATTTTAAATAAATGAATGTCATGTATTACCGTGATTGGTGCAGGGATCGTATTTTAAATAAATGAATGTTATGTATTACCGTGATTGGTGCAGGGATCTATTTTAAATAAATGAATGTTATGTATTACCGTGATTGGTGCAGGGATCGTATTTTAAATAAATGAATGTTATGTATTACCGTGATTGGTGCAGGGATCGTATTTTAAATAAATGAATGTTATGTATTACCGTGATTGGTGCAGGGATCGTATTTTAAATAAATGAATGTTATGTATTACCGTGATTGGTGCAGGGATCGTATTTTAAATAAATGAATGTTATGTATTACCATGATTGGTGCAGGGATCGTATTTTAAATAAATGAATGTCATGTATTACCGTGATTGGTGCAGGGATCGTATTTTAAATAAATGAATGTCATGTATTACCGTGATTGGTGCAGGGATCGTATTTTAAATAAATGAATGTTATGTATTACCGTGATTGGTGCAGGGATCGTATTTTAAATAAATGAATGTCATGTATTACCGTGATTGGTGCAGGGATCGTATTTTAAATAAATGAATGTCATGTATTACCGTGATTGGTGCAGGGATCGTATTTTAAATAAATGAATGTTATGTATTACCGTGATTGGTGCAGGGATCGTATTTTAAATAAATGAATGTTATGTATTACCGTGATTGGTGCAGGGATCGTATTTTAAATAAATGAATGTCATGTATTACCGTGATTGGTGCAGGGATCGTATTTTAAATAAATGAATGTTATGTATTACCGTGATTGGTGCAGGGATCGTATTTTAAATAAATGAATGTTATGTATTACCGTGATTGGTGCAGGGATCGTATTTTAAATAAATGAATGTCATGTATTACCGTGATTGGTGCAGGGATCGTATTTTAAATAAATGAATGTTATGTATTACCGTGATTGGTGCAGGGATCGTATTTTAAATAAATGAATGTTATGTATTACCGTGATTGGTGCAGGGATCGTATTTTAAATAAATGAATGTCATGTATTACCATGATTGGTGCAGGGATCTATTTTAAATAAATGAATGTTATGTATTACCGTGATTGGTGCAGGGATCGTATTTTAAATAAATGAATGTTGTGTATTACCGTGATTGGTGCAGGGATCGTATTTTAAATAAATGAATGTCATGTATTACCGTGATTGGTGCAGGGATCGTATTTTAAATAAATGAATGTCATGTATTACCGTGATTGGTGCAGGGATCGTATTTTAAATAAATGAATGTCATGTATTACCGTGATTGGTGCAGGGATCGTATTTTAAATAAATGAATGTTATGTATTACCATGATTGGTGCAGGGATCGTATTTTAAATAAATGAATGTTATGTATTACCGTGATTGGTGCAGGGATCGTATTTTAAATAAATGAATGTTATGTATTACCGTGATTGGTGCAGGGATCGTATTTTAAATAAATGAATGTTATGTATTACCATGATTGGTGCAGGGATCGTATTTTAAATAAATGAATGTCATGTATTACCGTGATTGGTGCAGGGATCGTATTTTAAATAAATGAATGTCATGTATTACCGTGATTGGTGCAGGGATCGTATTTTAAATAAATGAATGTTATGTATTACCGTGATTGGTGCAGGGATCTATTTTAAATAAATGAATGTTATGTATTACCGTGATTGGTGCAGGGATCGTATTTTAAATAAATGAATGTTATGTATTACCATGATTGGTGCAGGGATCGTATTTTAAATAAATGAATGTTATGTATTACCGTGATTGGTGCAGGGATCGTATTTTAAATAAATGAATGTCATGTATTACCGTGATTGGTGCAGGGATCGTATTTTAAATAAATGAATGTTATGTATTACCGTGATTGGTGCAGGGATCGTATTCCAGACTTTTGCTACACAATGTGAGTACAGACTGTGACCACAATTTTTGTAATATGGAAGGTGATGACTTGGGAGGTAGTGGTTGAAAATTGTACTGATAGCTGGGTAAAAATTGGTATTAACTATAAAAAGAAGTTGGGTATAATTTAGCTAGTGGGATCATTCTAACCAGTTTAGAGTTTTTAGTGCAGAACAGTGATGTGTTCTGTGACTTGCATATGCTGAAAATCTAGGTCACAGAACACATCACAAAAAAAAATCAAGCATTTGCCTTTTTAATTTATTCAGCAAACTTGTACAAAAACACAGTTTCCAAAATAAAGTACTACTTTAGCATGATTTGTGTGTTTCAGCAGGAAAGATTACTCTCATGCAGCTAAATCAACTATCTAGTCTTAAATATATGTTATACTTGATATGCTGTAACGTTTTTGGGGATCTGTTTTCAGTAATATAATTGCTTATAATGAAAATGTGCTCCACACAGAGACCTGTTTCTGTAGGATGTTAAACAGTATAAGGCTGTTAAGAAGACTCTTTTAGCATCATTTGAAGTGGTATTGTTGTTAAGAAGACTCTTGTGGCATCCTTTAAAGTATTATTGTTGTTAAGAGGACTGTTGTGGCATCCTTTGAAGTGGTATTGTTTAGAGATGTGATCATCATGCTAAAAGACTCAGAGTTCAAAGTACCTACTGCTTAGCTTAAGATCACTAAAGGATATTTAGCAATTACAACTGGAATAGTATTAAAGCATTAAAATGGCAATTCATATATAATTTATTTGTTAAACCCCTGACTAAAAAACAGGACATGATGGGAGGTTGGTGTAATGGTTAAGATATTCACCTTACAGACACAAGGTGCAGGTTTGATTCTCACATGGGGTAATTGTCTAGGCTTAAAATGGCCCATGAGGGGGTTTCCTATTGGAACATCGAAAATGCAATTGTTTGAATCACTAAAGGCTGACCTTTAATGATCAAACAATTATATTTTCGAATGCTCCGAAAAATGTATTTAAAAAAAAAAAAAAAAAGGTAAAGTAAAGGGTGTAGGCAGGGGGGAAAGCTCCCCTGCACCCCCCACACCCCCCGCTACTTAAATATACCAACTCCATGATCGCGAGATAGCTTAGGAAAGGGAAACCTTCCCTTTCCTGTGCTTAACTCCATTAAAGTGCGATCTCAAAGTTGATATATTTAAGTGGGTGGTGTGGGGGGTGCAGGGGGGCTTGCCCCCCTGCTCACATCAGTTACTTTTGTTTCTTTAATTTATTTATTTTTTTATTACATTTTCTAAGTTTTAGTACTTCAATAATATGGTGTTGACCATATGGTATTCGAAGTACTGAAACTTCAATAATGTAATACGTAACCCCATGAGGGCAGTTCACCTAGTACTAACCTATGAAAATATAAATACACAATAAGTCATACTAAGGGAAGGTTAACAGCTGCAGAAAAGAGATTACCACTGTATATCTAGTGATGTCAATTTTTTAACTGTTTTTCAGGAGATAAATAAATGGGAGATCGGGTATGACTTGCCAGATATGCTTGTGACTAGAAGGTGACCAGCATAATTATTTTATTTTATTTATTTAATATTTGTTTACCGGGAAAGTCTGACTTGGATCTAAGCCAATTTTCAGCGAACACCCAGGGAGGACCACTCCAGGTGCATATCTTTGTAACATGGGAGGAAACCGGACCACCCAACGAAAACCCACATGAACACAGTAAGGACATGCAGGCTCCACCCAGAAGTCACTCCAGCCAAGAACCAAGCTGGAGAACCTGTTTCTGTGAGGTGACAACACTACTGCTGCACCACTGCGCCACCCGTTTATGGCTGTCAATTAAATAAAAGATGCTGAAAATTTTCAAGATGCTCTTCCAAAAATGGAACCTAGTGCAGTAATAGTGTAAAGAAATGTAGTATCATAACTCCTGGAGGGAAAAATAAATTATGATTAATTATGATTAAAATAAATGTTCGAGTCATAAAATGACACAAGCATTACATATATAAGAACAATGATAGATAATAGTTTAAACTTCGACCAGAGCGTATCTACCAAAATAAGAAAAGCATATTCCATAGTCATTCGAATTCTAAACAGAAGGTCTAGTTACTTCGGGGAGATTAGTCCATGTTTCGCTATCTGACACATCCTTAAATACAGTGATACATATGAAGCATGTGAACGTGCCACTGTGAAGAAAAATGAAAAAAGTTACAACAGCTGTTCCTAGAAAACTCATAGGGTTGAAGGCCTCTAGGCGCTGTCTCTGTGTTCCCATTCATATTGATATGACCTCTGCATAGTCTACAGTGTAATGTCTAATCTGGTTCTGTCTGAATGTTTGTGCTTGAAATGCAATGCTGGTGAAGGTAAGAACAGATTAGGGAAACTAATAGTAAAAGGAAGAATCAATCATAGAGAAAATACAGGAAAGAGAGCGATGGATTAGGAAACCTAATGCTCAACATAAGTATCAGTAGTCAAGAAAAGGCTTGGAAAAGCCAAGCTTCTCCTTGCCATTTGAAGTTGTTAATAATTAACTTTTTCTTCACAAAATTTACTTGTTTCACTTTACACTGGTTTTGCAGGTTTAACATTTGTTATTTAAGGTGATCAGAACAGGAAGCATTCTAAGTTTGGGGAACTTTCCGTGATCTGTTACTGCTTATATTCTATAACTCTTTTGGAATTCTTCACTTAAATTTTGCAAACTTGCATTGCTCCCCCCCTCTCTTTTGGGGGGGGGGGTATTTTACTTTTAAGTTTTTTCCTTGGAGTTTTAAAAATTATTGGTTAGAGCCATTTAGCAAATGTTTGTTTTTCATTCTTTGATTGCAAAAACTTTAAGTTTATCTGTTTGTGGGAGGAGCTGAGAGGTAGCATTTGTTATTTAAGGTAAGCAAAAGTGGAAAAGGTTTTACTCTTTGTGACTTATGACTGATCTCTAGCTATTGTGTGCCTGTTATTTTCACCCATCCTGACTCTGTTGTGGCTTTATTTGCCCTGTCTTTATATCTGTTTATCGGTTTAGAGTACACTGCAATACCTAAAGAATTAACCCTTTTTTCCTAACTTATTTTTAACATCTTATTTTCTGGGACAAGACTACTAATCACTTCTTATCGATCAGCTTGGGACTAATGATTCTGTTTTACTTCTAGTCATACCTCTCAACCTGGAAAAATTAAAAATCTGGACAAGGCCCATGAAAAATAGGTACAAATCTGTATGCTCATTAACATCTACTTTGCATACATAATTGCATAACTCCACCCACTCCAATGGAATTGTGGGATATCAACTTTCAAATGCAAACTGAAGAACAGACAACCAAAATATGGCACCACTGACCCCCTGCAGCCATTCCAATGTCCCATTACCTGGCGATTTCGTCCCATTTACCATAAACACTATTGTGTGCATACTGCTTTACTTCTACAATGATTATTTGGATTTTATTTTGACATCTGCTAAGCAAAGCAATACTATCTCGATGAAAATAGACTTGGTATTAAAACTTCAGTGCCCTTGAAAATCACATTCATTGAAATAGTATTGAATCTCACACCACATCCAAAGAAAATGCATCTGGCATCAGAACCATTTCACCAAATGAAAATTCACTATTTATATGATTGAAAACGCAAACAACCAATTATTAAGATGCATAAATACATACATAATTAAGTAATCTACTGCATACTAAAATAAATCAAATCTCCATGGTGACTAATGCAAGTCCTACACCTATAAAAACCCTACTTCTTAAAAACACTTCTATGCTGTGATTTATGCCTGTCCTACAAAATTGTAAATGACCTGCTCCTGCTTGACCTACTGCAGACCCACAAGGCTGGCAGCAAGACAAGTATCGGATCAAGGGAACTAAATCTATATTGCAACGTAAACCGGACTTGTTGACATGACAGATATTACTCCTAAATAATTAATCTCTGGCTACAACTGTCTGCAAAGCAAAATATATACCCGACTATCTTCAAATCTAACTTAGTTAAAAATTGCAACTATATATCAGACCCTGCTCCCCTAACCCCTACAGAAAGGAGGAGTAAATAGTTGGGTGTACCAGTGGGAGTGCAGTTGAAAGGTTTCAAAAAACTTAAACGATCTATTGTCTAGTAAAATATGATCATAAGTAACATTAGTATTTATGTTTGTTTTAGTATTTAGGATGCGGATGTATTTTTTCATAGTTAAATTTGATAACATACTGTTAGTCAACCAGAAGTAAATACTAAGTACATAACGGTATCACATTAGTGCAGCGGGTATTCTCGTAAGACATCAGGGCATGACATAAAGGCTAGATAACCACCAGATTGCTCTTGGACAACGGCAAAGTCAAAATAAAAATATGTAACAGCGAGATGCAAATGGAGGGGGGAGGGGCTGGAATATGGAACAATTGCCATATTCACCTGAAATAAAAAAATAACTTCTCCAGATTAACATTCTTCTAAAGCATTATTAGACCATTCTACAATCCCTCCCAAAATGCAAAAGGCTTCTTTGGTTACTTTGTGCATAGCAGAAGTTGAATTACCCTCCACACCCCTACCTATAAATGCCCCTAAAGACTCTCCACTCCTGGGAAGCAGACTGCAGTTTAAACAGGAGCCCAGGATCCTGAGATTAACTCAATTCACAGATCTGCTCTCATCACTTGGAAGTAAAATCAAGGTGGACAAAAAAAATATCTCTCCTTGGATGACTCAAAGGTCTAGAATGCCCTCACTGGTTGCCTAACGGAAACCTATGATCTAAGGCTTATTCAGGATTAACATCCTTTGCAAATCTGATGGAAAAGTCAGTGTTTATGTATCACAACAGCTACACTGTCCATAAATTATGCTAGCTGTCACTAACAGGTAGACTAGTTTACTTTACAGCCATGCTTATGATGCCTCATGCTATGTATGTATTTTGTTCTTACACATTTGTGGATATTTACATGTTCTAAGTTGAGCCTGAACGTGCATAAATCACTTAAATCCAGTATTTCTGTCTTACCCAGTAACGTGGCACATCTAGGGTTGCCAGTAACACCTATAAATGTGTTTACCATGCCGTGAACAGAAAACGCTTGCAAAATACCTTGAAGGAGAGACACTTTTACACACACACACACACACACACACACACACACACACACACACACACACCCTTCATCCTAATATCCTCCTAATATAAGTGAGGCAGCAGCAGATTAAAATGAACGGAAGCTTCCCTTTGTTCCTCCTTACCTAATACCAGTCCTCTCTCTCGCAGGTAAAACAAACGGCAGCTTCCCTTTATTCCTCCTTACCTAATACCAGTCCTCTCTTTCGCAGGTAAAACGAACGGTAGCTTCCCTTTGTTCCTCCTTACCTAATACCAGTCCTCTCTCTCGCAGGTAAAACGAACGGCAGCTTCCCTTTGTTCCTCCTTACCTAATACCAGTCCTCTCTCTCGCAGGTAAAATGAATGGCAGCTTCCCTTTGTTCCTCCTTACCTAATACCAGTCCTCTCTCTCGGAGGGAAAACGAACGGCAGCTTCCCTTTATTCCTCCTTACCTAATACCAGTTGTCTCTCTCTCGCAGGTAAAATGAACGGCAGCTTCCCTTTGTTCCTCCTTACCTAATACCAGTCCTCTCTCTTGCAGGTAAAACGAAGAGCAGCTTCCCTTTGTTCCTCATTACCTAATACCAGTCCTCTCTCTCTGAGGTAAAACGAACGGCAGCTTCCCTTTATTCCCCCTTACCTAATACCAGTCATCTCTCTCGCAGGTAAAATGAACGGCAGCTTCCCTTTGTTCATCCTTACCTAATACCAGTCCTCTCTCTTGCAGGTAAAACGAACAGCAGCTTCCCTTTGTTCCTCCTTACCTAATACCAGTCCTCTCTCTCGCAGGTAAAACGAACGGCAGTTTCCCTTTATTCCTCCTTACCTAATACCAGTCCTCTCTCTCGCAGATAAAATGAATGGCAGCTTCCCTTTGTTCCTCCTTACCTAATACCAGTCCTCTCTCGCAGGTAAAATGAATGGCAGCTTCCCTTTGTTCCTCCTTACCTAATACCAGTCCTCTCTCTCTCGCAGGTAAAACGAACGGCAGCTACCCTTTGTTCCTCTTTACCCAATATCAGTCCTCTCTCTCGCAGGTAAAACGAATGGCAGCTTCCCTTTATTCCTCCTTACCTAATACCAGTCCTCTCTCGCACAGGTAAAATGAACGGCAGCTTCCCTTTGTTCCTCCTTACCTAATACCAGTCCTCTCTCTCTCGCAGGTAAAACGAACGGCAGCTACCCTTTGTTCCTCTTTACCTAATATCAGTCCTCTCTCTCGCAGGTAAAACGAATGGCAGCTTCCCTTTGTTCCTCCTTAACTAATACCAGTCCTCTCTCTTGCAGGTAAAATGAATGACAGCTTCCCTTTGTTCCTCCTAACTTAATACCAGTCCTCTCTCTCTCAGGAAAAGCGAACGGCAGCTTCCCTTTGTTCCTCCTTACCTAATACTAGTCCTCTCTCTCGCAGGTAAAATGAACGGCAGCTTCCCTTTGTTCCTCCTTACCTAATAACAGTCCTCGCTCTCGCAGGTAAAATGAACGGCAGCTTCCCTTTGTTCCTCCTTACCTAATACCAGTCCTCTCTCTCGCAGGTAAAACGAACGGCAGCTTCCCTTTGTTCCTCCTTACCTAATACCAGTCCTCTCTCTCGCAGGTAAAATGAACGGCAGCTTCCCTTTGTTCCTCCTTACCTAATACCAGTCCTCTCTCTCGCAGGTAAAACAAACGGCAGCTTCCCTTTGTTCCTCCTTACCTAATACCAGTCCTCTCTCTCGCAGGTAAAACGAATGGCAGCTTCCCTTTGTTCCTCCTTACCTAATACCAGTCCTCTCTCTCGCAGGTAAAATGAAAGGCAGCTTCCCTTTGTTCCTCCTTACCTAATACCAGTCCTCTCTCTCGCAGGTAAAATGAACGGCAGCTTCCCTTTGTTCCTCCTTACCTAATACCAGTCCTCTCTCTCACAGGTAAAATGAATGGCAGCTTCCCTTTGTTCCTCCTTACCTAATACCAGTCCTCTCTCTCGCAGGTAAAATGAACGGCAGCTTCCCTTTGTTCCTCCTTACCTAATACCAGTCCTCTCTCTCGCAGGTAAAATGAACGGCAGCTTCCCTTTGTTCCTCCTTACCTAATACCAGTCCTCTCTCTCGCAGGTAAAACGAATGGCAGCTTCCCTTTGTTCCTCCTTACCTAATACCAGTCCTCTCTCACAGGTAAAATGAACGGCAGCTTCCCTTTGTTCCTCCTTACCTAATACCAGTCCTCTCTCTCACAGGTAAAATGAATGGCAGCTTCCCTTTGTTCCTCCTTACCTAATACCTGTCCTCTCTCTCGCAGATAAAACAAATGGCAGCTTCCCTTTGTTCCTCCTTACCTAATACCAGTCCTCTCTCTCACAGGTAAAATGAACGGCAGCTTCCCTTTGTTCCTCCTTACCTAATACCAGTCCTCTCTCTCACAGGTAAAATGAACGGCAGCTTCCCTTTGTTCCTCCTTACCTAATACCAGTCCTCTCTCTTGCAGGTAAAATGAACGGCAGCTTCCCTTTGTTCCTCCTTACCTAATACCAGTCCTCTCTCTCGCAGGTAAAATGAACGGTAGCTTCCCTTTGTTCCTCCTTACCTAATACCAGTCCTCTCTCTCGCAGGTAAAATGAATGGCAGCTTCCCTTTGTTCCTCCTTACCTAATACCAGTCCTCTCTCTCGCAGGTAAAATGAACGGCAGCTTCCCTTTGTTCCTCCTTACCTAATACCAGTCCTCTCTCTCGCAGGTAAAACGAACGGCAGCTTCCCTTTGTTCCTCCTTACCTAATACCAGTCCTCTCTCTCGCAGGTAAAACAAACGGCAGCTTCCCTTTGTTCCTCCTTACCTAATACCAGTCCTCTCTCTCACAGGTAAAATGAATGGCAGCTTCCCTTTGTTCCTCCTTACCTAATACCAGTCCTCTCTCTCGCAGGTAAAACGAATGGCAGCTTCCCTTTGTTCCTCCTTACCTAATACCAGTCCTCTCTCTCACAGGTAAAATGAACGGCAGCTTCCCTTTTTTCCTCCTTACCTAATACCTGTCCTCTCTCTTGCAGATAAAACAAACGGCAGCTTCCCTTTTTTCCTCCTTACCTAATACGAGTCCTCTCTCTCGCTGGTAAAACAAACGGCAGCTTCCCTTTGTTCCTGCTTACCTAATACCAGTACTCTCTCTCGCAGGTAAAACGAACGGCAGCTTCCCTTTGTTCCTCCTTACATAATACCAGTCCTCTCTCTCACAGGTAAAATGAACGGCAGCTTCCCTTTTTTCCTCCTTACCTAATACCTGTCCTCTCTCTTGCAGGTAAAACAAACGGCAGCTTCCCTTTGTTCCTCCTTACCTAATACCAGTCCTCTATCTCACATGTAAAACGAGTGGCAGCTTCCCATTGTTCCACCTTACCTAACACCAGTCCTCTCTCTCACAGGTAAAACGAACGGCAGCTTCCCTTTGTTCCTCCTTACCTAATACCAGTCCTCTCTCTCACAGGTAAAATGAACGGCAGCTTCCCTTTGTTCCTCCTTACCTAATACCAGTCCTCTCTCTCACAGGTAAAACGAATGGCAGCTTCCCTTTGTTCCTCCTTACCTAATACCAGTCCTCTCTCTTGCAGGTAAAATGAATGGCAGCTTCCCTTTATTCCTCCTTACCTAATACCAGTCCTCTCTCTCACAGGTAAAATGAACGGCAGCTTCCCTTTGTTCCTCCTTACCTAATACCAGTCCTCTCTCTCGCAGGTAAAATAAACGGCAGCTTCCCTTTGTTCCTCCTTACCTAATACCAGTCCTCTCTCACAGGTAAAACGAACGGCAGCTTCCCATTGTTCCTCCTTACCTAATACCAGTCCTCTCTCTTGCAGGTAAAATGAACGGCAGCTTCCCTTTGTTCCTCCTTACCTAATACCAGTCCTCTCTCTCGCAGGTAAAATGAACGGCAGCTTCCCTTTGTTCCTCCTTACCTAATACCAGTCCTTTCTCTCACAGGTAAAATGAACAGCAGCTTCCCTTTCTTCCTCCTTACCTAATACCAGTCCTCTCTCTCGCAGGCAAAATGAACGGCAGCTTTCTTGGGCAGGCAGCAGCTTAAAAGCAGAGTCCTAGCCTGAACGGTAGCTTTCTATCTCTGGCAATACGGCAGCGTAGTCCGAAACAGCGGCAAGCTTTTCAAACGCAGCAACTGCTTGCAGCCAGCTGGAAATGATGACGTGAGCTCAAGGAGCTCAATTCTGACTGGCTGGTAGTGCTGATGGAGCTGATGTCATCACCAATGTGATGACGTCATCTCCAACTGCACAAAAATTTAAAAAAAAAAAAAAAAGGCGAAGAAATCGGAAATTAAGGGGTGCCACTCAGGAATCGTGGCACCCCTTCATTTTGACCCCAAAACACGGTAAAAACTGAGTAATTCAGGACAGTTGAGAGGTCTGCTTCTAGTCATAGAAGGAACACACGGACCTTATTTGCTAGCCTTTATAGCGACTACCCATTACTAGAAAGCCTGAACACTGCTTCTTATGAACCATTGTGGGATTATTACTACTGCCTTGCTCCTGGTGACAGAGGGAGCAAAGGGACACTGATCCATGTTTGCCTCTGATTGGGCAGCATGTGTAGGAATTTCCCTGATTGGTCTGGTTACCGTTTTGGTGGAACCCTCCACAGTTTTAATTTTGGACCATTGTGCAGCTTGTACTGAGCTGCTGTACATGCAGACCAGGGCACTCACTAGAAAAGGCTACAACGAGACTGTAATATCTTGGATGAGACTGCCGATCACCAATGTCATCCCCCCTGTAAGGAACCAGTTTGGGTTAGTCCTACTGTCTTGTTTCTTGTGAGAGAAGGAGCAAAGGGACATTATAGGTTCATAGGTCTTTAGGTTCATTAGTGTTACTAGGCTAACAAGCACTAGGACCCTTAAAAGCCTAACTGTGCAACCTGAATTTGACCCACAAATTTTATTTGTATTAGATTTATAGGGGGTGTTTTACTGACTACTTGTGTCTGTCAGATTCATAGGAACCAGACTGGGGGTGAGTTTTGGATTACCCATCCAATGGTCCAAGTTATTCTTAAATAGGAACAGGGAGAATCTCTGCTTCACATGCATGGGTGAGGAACATACCAAAGGTGACATTATACTCTATGTTGGACCTGATGAGGACCAAGTACAGTGCTATGATTACCTCTCTGGACATAAATGCCATGCCCTTACTTATAAGCTGAGCTACATAGAAGGATTTTCTTACTACATTAGACATATGTCGGTTGATGTCTTGGTTACTACCTACACGAGTTCCCAGATTTCTCACCAGTGAATTGACGTTTAGGGGTGTTTTATTGATGATGTATTTACCCAGGGTGGCAGACTTCCCAAAAGGTTCTGTAATGCATTTCTTGGTATGGAGCTTTAAGCCATGACTTTGGCACCATGCTATTATCTGTATTAGACCTTCCTGAAGGGTGTTCTCATCTTGGGGATTTCGATCACTGCTCCCCGTTTCCAATCACCATTTTTATCATTCTTGGTAAATCTTAATGTTTTGTTTTACTACATACCACTCAGGTAGTCAATATCTAACCTAAGTTCAGAGTATCACCTTAAAAACCTCATCCATAAATCTTTAGGGTGTTCTGTAGCTGTCTCCTTCTGATCTCTGAATCCTATGACTAGCCCTCATTCTCCACTCTCTGGCAACATTAGTCATCAGCCTGCTGAATCCCACGTCTGTATTACGATGTCAAAAGATGTGTTCAAGGAACACGTCTTTATTGACAGATAAATATCAACCTTTTGAAATGCCAAACGGCCACTTCAGTAAATTTTTTCCAGGGGAAAAAACTTGCTTGGCCGTCATTGGGGATTTGCCCTTTGCACCACCGGAGTGCGATCTCAGAGTTGGTATATTTAGTTAGGGGGAGTGTGAGGGGCAAAGCTCCCCACTATGTAGGGTTTGAAAGTTTGGTTTGTTTGTGTATGACTGAGCAATATTTTCCTCTGGGAAAAAATTCACTGAAGTGGCTATTCGGCATTTTAAAAGGTCGATATGTATGGGTCGATAAAGATGTGTTTGGTGAACTTCTTTCAACATTGTAATATAGACCCTGTATCCCCATCTTTGACCAGTCTGATTATAATAGGTGTTCTAAGGCAGTGAAACAACAGCCACCTTATGCGTATTGACTGCTTACTGCTTCTACTAATTAATAATGCAACCTGTGAGATGCAAAGATTTAATTAACATGGAAGCAAGCATTGTGCATCAGCCGCATTTCAGTAAGCATGATACCTCAACAATACCACTTCAGTCACAACACACTACTAAGCCTATAATTTATGCTGAGTTTGTAAACAAAAATTTGCCAAAGCCACTTAGAACAACTCTAAAAAGACCTCAGTTATCGAGAGCACAAGGCATCCCATACTCCTACATTTATGCAGGCTGCAAATTAAGCCAAATCTCATTAAAAGCTGCTGACTAAAGACAGAGCAATAACAATACATGATCCTGTAAACATCTGTGTTTATGTATGCATGCATGTATATATATATATATATATATATATATATATATATATATATATATATATATATATATATATATATACACACACACACACATATGCAGGGAGAGAGAGAGCGAGTGAAACAAAAAGCATTAGATAGCATAATTAGATGTATTTTTGTAATGTTTTGCACTGCTGAATGTTATATGTGATGTACAGAGTAAAACAGTATCATGTCAAGTAACTTATTCAGTAAATAGTGCTGTTTCTTTACAAGCAGTTATCTAATACTATGGATTAGTTAGGGGGTAATTCCTTTATGTTGGGATAATAGGTCATTTTTGAGGCCAGTTCTATAATGAATTCTTGCATAAAAGATGTATTTTTTCAAAGCCATGGCAGATTAACCAGAGTTCCAAGGAGGAGTGTCAGTTTTATTGACTGGGGCTCTAGTTCAGATGTTTTCTATGTTTCAACTGGAAGTGGGTCCATTAGACTGGAGAGGAATTCCCTGGAAGTAAGGGTGTATTCAAATGCCCTGGGTGTGACGCTCTAGACATGTTGTGTAATTGAACCCCTGGAGTGGGGTGTTCTAGATGGAAAACATGTCCATTTGAAGGGTACAACAAATGCCTCTTAGCTGGGAAAAAGTTGTCCTTGTATTTAGACTTTTTACTTAAATGATAGTCAAATCTGTATGTGAACATTTTGCTTTTGTAAGGTTATATTTTGTTTCAAAATTTGCTTTGCTGCTTTGAATGCAGCCATTTGTGAGCTGAATAAATGCTATGTTTTCAATTGCAGATAGATACACTGTCACCAAAATGCCTATACAAAAACACAGCATCCATGGGACCGGACAACATCCCAGGCTGAGTTTTACACAAACTTCAGAACGAACTGGCTCTCCACTTAAGCACCATGTTCAGTAATAGCCTCACATCAGGCTTTGTGCCCACTGAATGGTGCACAGCAACAGTTATCCCACTCCACAAAGGGGGAGCCACCACTGATCCCGGGAACTATCGACCTATTAGCCTGATGAGCCTGGTCTGCAAGGTCATGAAACTCATAAACAAAGACATTGGTAACCTCCAAACTCTGGATCCCACCCAGTTCAGATTTGTGAAGGCAGATCATACCTCCTGAACCTGATTGACTTCTTTGAGGTAGTCACCAAAGCCGTAGATGAGGGTAAGGTGGTTCACACAGCCTATCTTGACCTCGCCAAGACTTTCGGTACCATCCTCCATTCTGGAATTATAGATAAACTCACCAAATTAGGTATAGATCCCTACGTCACAAGATGGGTTGCCAACTGGCTCACTGACAAAACCCACACTGTAAAAGTTGCAGACTCCAAATCTGACCTCAAAGCAGTGACAAGTGGAGTACTACAGGGTTCCGTCCTGGGACCTCTCCTGTTTGGTATCTACTTCTCTGAAGTACAGGCTAACACAGAAGGCCTCTGGCTAATGAAGTTCACAGATGACTGCAAACTAGGAGCCATAGTCAAGTCCCCAAATGATGTGGACATCCTACAGAAGGGCCTCGCTGAGACAGATGCCTGGTGTCAGAGCCATGGCCTCAAGCTCAGTGCCAAAAAGTGCAGTGTCATCCCCTTTGGTAAAAACTCTGTACCAATAAACTACCATATAGGCAGCAATCTACTTAACACTGAATGTGTGATAAGAGACCTTGGGACCCAGGTGGACAGTACTCTCTCCTTTGATAGTCGCATCACTCCAGTAGTCAGGAAGTCCTTCTACATGGCACATCTCATCATAAAAGGGTTCTCATCCAGTTAAAAAGAGGTCATTGTTCCCCTCTACTTGACACTCATTAGACCAATTATAGAGTACAATGCCCCTTTTGGAATGTATCTCACAAGACATCTGCAGCAGCTGGAAAGGCCACAGAAGTACCTCACAAAGAGGATTACTGGCTTCAAACAAATGCCCTACATTGACTGCCTCAAAAAACTCCAGCTTTACTCTGTAGCATATCGCCTACTCCGAGGTGATCTCTGCCTAACATATAAAGCTATGTCAAACCCAGAGCTGTTGGACATGCTACACCTAAAGAAATACCAATCTCTCCGAGCTACATGCTCTAGGGACCTAAACCTTGTCACCACAATAAACAGGACATGCTGGAGGGATAGATTCCTGTCCCAGAGACTTCCCATACTCTGGAACAGGCTATCCATCTATGTCAAGCAAAGTTCTTCATTAGCACTCTTCAAGAAAATGCTTGATGAGTGGATGGGAAATAGGAAATACACCCCGGGAATCACTTCTGTGTCTCTGCTCGACAGTGGCACAGGAAAATAACTTTCTTGGGTGGCATAAGCCAGAGAACCTTGTTAGCAAGGTTTATGTAGGCCCTTGGGCCAATAGCCTAGTACCTACCTATGAACCTATGAACATATATATATATATATATATATATATATATATATCTATGTTTACTATTGTTTGTGCGAACGACATTCTATTGGCTGCAATGTGCCGAAAAACAGAATGCCGAAAGCACAAGCAGTTTTGCACCAGATAGTCGACTCTACTTATGCGAATGCACAACTGCATTCGCATAAGTGGAAGTCGACTATCTGCATGGAGATTGCGGTACAGTGGGGAGTGGAAATTCATCCACATCCCCACTGTAGTGCGATCTCGGAGTTAGAATATATAAGTAGGGGGGTGTGGGGGGAGCAGCAAAAACATGATAGCTGTATAGGAGTTTGATTTACATCAGCACCTATACGGCTATCACGTGGTGGTTTCGACAACAATGTTGAGTCAAATGCATCGAGCATTTGGTTCGACACTGTGAATGTTATTTTTTTTTATTTTTGGTATTACCATTCATTTATTTGAATGGAAAATGTTTTTCCATTCGAATAAACGATAGTAAACCATATATATATATATATATATATATATATATATATATATATATATATACAAAAACCAAAAAACAAAGTGCACGCGATTGTACAATACTGGTGCATGGAGTGAAACCACATAAACCACCAACAATATCTCCAGCACTCAGCTAAAAAGAAAAAGACAGCTGCCGTTTAGAGAAGTTTATTGTAGCACAGTCTGCAACCACAGACCAATGACCGGTTTTGCCAAAGGCGTCATCAGTTTATCCACACAAACACCAAAAATATGAACTTATAATCTTTTAAATCTGAGCTGAAGCAGTATCTTCCACATCCATGGCTGTTCTTGTGTGCCATCTGTGGCTAAGTCCAATTAATCTAAACCTCAGTCCACATCTCTGCCCCCATAAGCTAAGGCTACATCTGTGTCCTACACAATCTAAGCCCACATCTCTCTCCCCCACAAGTAAAGCCCAGCTCTCTGACCCCAAAAATCTAAGCCCACGTCACTATCCACTACAAGCCAAGCCCATATTTCTGTCCCCCACAAGCTAAGCCCACATCTCTGACCTCCATCAAGCTAAGCCTGCATCTGTGTCCCACACAAGCTAAGCCCACATTGCTATCCCCCATAAGCTAAGCCCACATCTGTGTCCCACGCTACAACTTAATCTTCACATATACAGTAACTAACCTACTTATATACTCCATATCTCTTATCTCATCAGCTTAGCTATGGTACTTAAACTCTGTTGCATTAACATATTAAAATCTACTTAAATAGTTATTTGGGCCTGCTCGTGGTGAGGAAGCTCTTCCCAGTTCTTTCCAGTGTGCATGCCCACAAGTAATTGCCTGCAATTGTTTAAGCTATTCTCAAATCTTTGTTGTGCACCTGGGTCAATATGCATTTTTATGCTTTCTGACTGAAGTACTTGGCTAACTGTGTCTAGTCTAGGGAACTAAATGAAGTAGTGAATGCTTATACTTCATAAACTGTCTGCTGTTACATATGTTGTTATCCTTACAGTGGTCTAAGGGACTAACTATAGCAGTGACTCCTTTTACTACATAAACTGCCTGCTGTTAAATATGCTGTTATGCTTACAATGGAGTCTAGGCAGCGACTTGTGTAATGTAATGCTTCTTAACTGGTTTTGACTGTTTTGTGTACTTGTCTACAATATCCTTTCTCTAGTTATTTTTAGAAGCTGCAACTGCACATATTCCATTTACAGAAGCAGTGTTTTAAGTTGCCAGAGACAGAAATGTTTGTTCCCTGTTGGCAACTGGCAAGCTTCTTCGGCCTCTATTAATCAGTGCTACTCTGTATTACTTAATATTACAGTCCAGCATAAGTGTGTGTTCTGTGTTATCCTCAAATGTGTTCTAACCAACTATTGTTTACTGCACGGTTATTTTGAGAACTGATGGCTGCTTAAGTATGTGTTTTACTGTTACTATTATATGATTTCTGCCTAATATCTAATCCACTACAAGCCCTAAGGTTAGTGATCTGTACATTATGGTCATTTAAACTTCTGTCTCAGTCATTGCATGCTCACTCCACAAACACCACAGATCCCCTTACAGCCTCTTTAGTTTCCTTTATACCTCTCCTAATAACACACATCTGTACTCACCTCACCCTCACACCTTTTACTTTACTGCTCACTGAAGTGTTGTGCACTTCGCAATAACTAGCCATATTCCTAAAATCACTTATCTCTTTTTTACAGCACACTTGGTCTGCCTTTATCATTGCAGCTTGGGTTCTCCACAGCAACTGCAACATTGCAAAATAAAACTACTGCTATGGTCTGGTTTCTTCCTACAGTTATTTCAAGCCAAGAATAACACTTTTTTAATAAGGATACCCACCAGAAAAGTCTGCATAGGTGACTGGATATTTTCAAATTCTTCTTATTAGCAAATTTGATCCTCTAATAGTTACTTTTTAAACATTGTGACTGGATGTTTACAATTCTTTTTAATAGCAAATTTGGTACTTTTACTAGTTATTTTTTAAACATTATTTCAGTCAGCATGCACACCTGAAAGGGCTGTCCCCCGCCCCAGCAAACTATAGCTTTGTCTCTCAGTCTCTCACCACTAAGTTGTGCAACTAGTATTATACTTTCTGTACCCTGTCCCAAATAAATCTGCCTCCCCATTGGAATTCCTGTAAAGTAAGGCTAGTACCATTCACTTGGTGTATTTAGCCCCGAAATAGATTTGCCTTCCTTTGTTGATTTACTTATACAACAAGGCCATAAAAGTACTGTTTCTGCAATTATCTGGTTACACTCCTACATTTCTGCCTCTACCTCTTCCTTGCTTTATCCTGCTTTCACTTACCTTACATCTCCAAGGTTTCCACTTCTCATAATGATTGTTTTTCTTTGCACTTATCTCTGAGCGGCAGCAGCCCACTATGTTTGCCCTCGCTACACTCGAGCTCAGTTAGGTCCCCTACTCTAGCCCCTTTCCCACCCACCCCTGGATCACCTAGATTTATACATACACTAACCACTCTCCCTAACTTCTCCCAATCAGCAATTACCCTCTATCCACCAGTCACACCTCAATTACCCAATGCACTATTTGTAACACTCTTCCCTCCTCTCACACAACTCATTGCAACTTTCCTTAATTACTCTATTCCCACTAAACTACACCAACACCACTTTGTCCCTACATCTTCTTTATCATGCCATCAAGCTAACCTAACATTCCAAAACAAAGAATACACACCATGCTTTTTCTCCTGCCCACACTCTATATCCTACTGCTATCTGCATACTATCTAGCATCCTACACTCGCCTACAAATACATGTCTATAGTCTCACACTATATTATACTAATACCATCCACACCTTACTCTCCTACCTTGCCATTGCATACTTCCACTTCAAACATGTAGTTGTCAGCAATACCACTAACCACTTCAACAAACACCTTCACATACTCTCCAAGCTGTCACACAAACATGCATGTATATTATCACAGATTCTCTGTAGTGGTGATATACACACCAATCCTGGGCCACATACTACACAACATACCATCATCCCTACCACTCCACCCCTTCCTCACATTATAATGTCAGACCTTACCATTCTTAACATGAACCTTAGAAGCCTAGTTAAAAAAAACCACAGACTTTCATGCAGTCATTGCACAATACTCACCAGACATTCTTATAGCAACCGAAACTTGGCTAAAACCCCATATAAGAGACCCAGACATACTCCCAGAAGGTTACTGCATACACAGGTTAGACTGGATCAGGAAGAAGGGTGGTGGGGTTGCAATCTTTAACAAGGATAACCAAAGTATAGACTACCTACCCATCAAATACCCTTATGATAACAACTTTGAAGTCCTAGTAACACAGCTCAGAATCAACTCAAAGAAAAATATTACCATAATAGCCACTTACATACCTCTCAGCAATACTCCCACTGCCACTGAGGAATTCATAGTCTGGACAACTTCAGCCTAAACCCACAAAACCATTATCACAGGTGATTTCAACTTAGACTGGAACACTTGCAGTGGTGATAACCCCTCCCACCTTTATAAATCTACATGGTTTGCTCCAAACTATCCAGTTTCCCACTCAAATAGATAAACATAGCAAAAAGGATTCTATCTTAGACTGATATCAAACAAAGCTCCTGATTAGCACTCTTCAAGAAAAATCTTGATGATTGGATGGGAAATAGGAAATTCACCCCGGGGATCACCTCTGTGGCTCTGCTCGACAGGGGCACAAGAAAATAATTTTCTTGGGTGGCAAAAGCCAGGGTACCTTTTTGGCTGGGCTTGAATAGTCCCTGGGGCCGATAGCCTAGTACCTACCTATGATCACTTATTAACAGTACCACCCATGACTATCTCTCCGGATGCCTTCGAAATAATTTAGGATAACCATGGCACTTCTATGGGCTAGGCTTGTAAAGGCTCCAGGGCCATTAGCCTAGTACCCACATATGAACCTATGAGCCTATAACCATAGACTTAATGCATCATCAACTCAACACACCCAGAACCATAGTTTACAAAGTTGTATGAAATACCAATAGCTTCTTCAATGGAGCATTCTTAGACATGCTGAATAAATGTAACTGAGCACCACTCCATCATTTCCAACTCAATGAGTCCATAATATACTTCAATGACACATTTCTAGCTATTGTAAATAGCTTAGTACCAACTCATACATGTTGTGTTAAAAATAAGAGATTGCCCTGGATATCGAAAGAAACCATTAGTCAAAATCTGGTTGCAATACTAGAAAACAAAAGACAATAAAACTGTGTTAGCATGCCAGCAGCTCCACAATCAAACATAAAAACAACAACTCAAACAAGACAAAAAACATATTATACATCTATGCCAAACAAATATGAAAACAGTCCCAAAAAGTTCTGGCAAGCAAATAAATCACTCCTCCAACTAGGTAAATTCACAACCTCAGAACCAACAACCAGTAACCAAAGCGTGAGTATTGCCTCACAAATCAACACCTACTTTATAAACACCATCCTCTCCTTAGTGACAGGGAACAATTCCACCCCACTGTCTCTTCCACCTAATGTGGAAACTAACAACCACTCTTTTGACATCAAACTTGTCCCAACTAACACCATAAGACTGATGCTGAAAAAACTGAAACCTTCAGCCTTAGTAGCTGACCAACTCTCCAGTGAGTACCTCAAACTTTCAGCTGATGTTATAGCTCTGCTTATCTCCATTCTGATAACTAGGTCTACAGCAGAACAATATGTCCCAAAATTATGGAAAATTTCCTATATCACCCCTCTACATAAAGGAGGAACATCAACAAAATTAAACAATTACAGACCCATAGCCATCCTTTCCCCCATGTCAAAATTCTGCAAAAATGTATCCACACTCAATTACTACAGTACCTGCTATCTCACAACCTTATCTCTCCCAACCAGCATGGTTTCAGACTGAAACACAGCACCACCACAGCCCTATTTCTCTAACACTATCAAACAAATGAGAAATTCAAACCAACAAGTAGCATCAATCTTCCTAGACATGTCAGAAGCATTCAACACTGTTTCCCATCAGAAACTCCTTAATAATCTTGCCTCACTAATCCTATCAAAGATTTCCCTCTCCTGGCTCCTAAGCTATCATTCTGACAGACAATAATCAGTACAATGGAAATCCAAACTCTCACCACTTCTGCCTTTCTCAGTCAGAGTCCCCCAAGGATCCATTCTAAGGCTCCTTCTTTTCACCATCTTCTCTAATTATCGAACCTCATCCACAGCACATGCTAAAGTAGTTCAGCATGTGAACAATTCAACTTTCATCTGCTCAGCAGATGCATTACCGGACCTCCAAATAGTAGCCCAACAAGCTTTTAAAGATATCAAAATATATCTAAGTAAGTCACAATTAATCCTCAAACCCAAAAAGAGACAGTTAATGCTATTTACCAGTAGCAATCACCTACCACCCCTCCTTTCACTATTCTCTCAGCAAACACAGTCATCCAACCAGCTGAGCATACAAACTCAGCTTGACTATCAACAAGAAAACACAGATTTGACCAACACATAGCCATCATAATTAAAAAAGTTCCTGTTAAACTGGGCTCACTGTACAGAATACCAGACTAGCCATATCCAGACCCTTCCTCCTCTCTACCCTACTTTATGTTTTCCCCTCTTTACCAACTTGAAAAAATCAGATTTAACCAAACTGGAAACTTGCTACAATAAAATATCCTGCTTCACAGCCAGCCTTCCTCACCAAACCCACCATTGTATTGCTCTACATAAATTAAGTTGGCTCAAGCTATCTAACCTCCTCCATCTTAAATTCACACACAATACCATCTTCCATCCTGACATTTGCCCATCCCTCAAGGAAATTATTCCCTCCTCATGCCCACAAAGTCTATGATCTGCAGACAGAAACTTTCTCACAGTAAACAAAGCTAACAACACTTACAGTGAAGCCTTACTTTTCAAAACAAATAGCCAAATTATGGAGCTCTCTACCCCACACCCTCCAAAACACACCTGAGTCAACCAGTTTTAAATGACTACTATTTGAACATCTATCCAAGAACTGGCATTGCTCCTGCACCAAACCTGACTGACAAGATATCTATAATGCTGTCAACACCCTGTCCACTCCTTACCTCATTTTCTCCCTCTCCTCTGTGTTACTACTGCTCATAAATATATAATTTGTTCATAACTATTATTTAATATTTACAAAGTACTAGTTTTATTATTCTCCCAGTGATCTTTACTGAAATGCTTGTGTGATTTTCTTTTTTGGACTTGTATCTACTAGAAAACAGTATTGCATACTTCCTTTGTATAGACTAACTGAATGATGTGTATTCTGCATCTCACTATATGTATACTGTTGTACTATCTAATTATTGTATTTTGCTTATATTTCTGAAGAGCTTTTCTTCCCAGGCCTCCTCTAAAAATGGGCTTCTGGCCCAGTCGACTTTCCCGGTAAACAAAAGTGAATAAATAAATAAAATAAATACTTCCTGTTACTAAGCACTCATAATGACCTGCTTTACCCTTCCCTTACATCTTATAATCCCTGACCACAGCTACTGTTCTGATGTGGTTCTGTTCCAGAAACCTCCTAAATTATTCTAATTATAAGCTGCACAACAAATGCACCACTTCCTATGCCAAAGCATTCCATAAGAACAAACGTGTGCACTTACAATATTAGGTGATTCTACATTGCCTTTGTTCTGACATTTGTACACTACTGTTGTATGTGTATTTATATTCCTACTGTGTTTCCCATGATGTCATTGTACTATGTTATCTAAACTTATTGTTGTCAATGGAAATATCACTGTAATTTTGTGTGGAGCTTTGGTTCATAGATAGGTTCATAGATTAGTACTCGGCTAACTTCCCGTGGGCCATTTTAAGCCTTTTCTCCCCAGGTCATTCTACAAAAGGGGTTTCATGCCCAGTCAGACTTTTCTTGTAAACAAATGCAATAAAGAACTTATATCTATATCTATATCTATACCTGTATGTATAACTATATCTATATCTATATCTGTACCTGTATGTATAACTATATCTGTATCTATCTATATATCTATATCTATATCTGTATCTGTATCTGTATCTGTATCTATATCTGTATCTGTATCTGTATCTATATCTATATCTATATCTATATCTATATCTATAGCTATACCTGTATGTATATCTATATCTATATCTATATCGATCTAAGTAACTATTTTACTGCACATGTGTTCCGTTGGTTTAGTTGACAGGAACTTTGGACAACA
>NC_056726.1:1511205583-1511208083 GCF_019279795.1 Protopterus annectens
GGATGGGACATGTCACTGCCTACATTAGCAGCAGGGCAGTACAGTCATGTGCGGACAAGCTATGATATGCACATTTCACTAGTGCCTGCAATTCAGGAAACATGCAAATTAGATGAAAATTAGATCTGAACCTATTACTGCTAGCATGATTCTCAATTACAGATGGCATCTCACACCAGGGGGGCCTTATGGCTAATGTTAAGGTCTTTAATGAATTCCCAGGCACATGTTATTGCTGCAATTTAAAAAATTGAAAACAAGTGCTGCAAACAAAGCCTTTTTGATATAGATATTTTTATTTCCTCAGATTTAAAACAGAAATATTATGTTTTAGTTTTATTAATTTACTCTTCTTCTTTTATAGGATTGTATTTTATATAATCCTATTTTATAGGATTATATTTTATTATATTATATTATATTATATTACATTTTATTATATTATATTATTATATTATATTCTTTTTAGGATTATATTGGCTAGGCTTATATAGGCCCTAGGGCTAATAGCCTAGTACCTACCTATGAACCTATGAAATATGGCTAAATGATGTCATTAATCCAGCTATAGATTCAAGTGTGCATGAAGAATGTTTTAGGACATTATTCCATCCAGTGGATAAGATGTTATACTGAGGCCCAATCTGCATGGGGTGGTATTAGCTAAAGTAGATGTAAAAGATCCAGCAGCACTTATCAAAACAAGTAGGAGAAGTTCAAAAGTGCTCTGGCCAAATTTCTCCAAATTAGTATGAATGCCAGCTTGGCTGTCCCATAAACAGTGTCCATTGGCCTAGTTTGACTAACCTAGTCAACAAATTTTAAATAAATTAAATAAAATAAAGGACACATCTGAAAGTCCATTTTTAGATGTATAAGGTATAAAGAGTATGGGTCCAGCTTTTCAGAATATCACAGTAAAGGCAATGTTTGATGCTTGTAAGGTGTTGGTTATTTGGCCAATAACTGAGTTTGGAGTATAGCAATCAGTGAGGGAAATTAATGGAGGTCAGCAGATAGGAAGGTGAAAAGGGGAAAGAGACATTTTTTTTGATTACTAATCATCACCCAACTTTCATGTTCAGGACAGCCGTTCTGGTATGAGTGAATACACATATACACATTTGGGGGGGGGTTTTGTTTTATTTTTGTATTTTAATGCCCCTCCCCACAGCTGACCACCATCTGCTACTAGCTCCCCTTTTACTGGGTCTACCAGACCTGCCTTAGCCTCACGCAAGCTTAACATGACCAACATCTGGGCTGGTGAAGAGATTACAGATACCATTGCAGCATCATACTGTTGCCAGGGAGTGTTCCCTATCTACTGCCACCTTGTGGTAGCCTAGACTACTGCTGCATATGGGAGCTACAATGGTACTTCCATGGATGCTCAACCTCCCAAGTAGTGTGCTGCTTGCAGCACGCAGTAGTGATATTGCAGTGAACTTAGGCAGCCTCACTAGCCCTAGAATGCATGAAACATCATAAACCACTAACTCTCACCATCCCCTCATCTTGTCCCTCCATCACTCAAACCACTAGTCGAACATAGTTCATCTGGGGTACAGTAACGGCTTTACCTCTCTGTGCCACAGTGCAGGCTATACATCGATATATTTCTGACCAGTCACCTGTGATTAACTTTACAACCCTATGGTATGCTGATTGCAGCTTGGTACTTAGGGATTAGCTAAGGTTGTTGAAGATACTTAAATAAAACTAGAGGTTAGGTAAGAGGAAATCTCTTGCTGTTACTCAGTGGATGCGCAAGTTCATGAACTGTTGGGTTTGGTAGAGCACTTCTAGTTTCTGTTACAGTGGATCACAGTTTTAGCAATTTGAGATCAGAATTATGGGTTTGCTTAATAGCATGAAAGTAGTAGCTACTTCATCCTTTTCTAACTTAATTTCTCATGCATTACATTCATGTCAACTTGGAAGCATTAATTATTCACATCAGTTAAGCAATAAGTAGAAAGTTGTGGTCAAACAAAAAGCTGTATTATTTGGGTCAGGACATCTACATTCATTTTGTAATCAGAATTATCTCAACCTAGCCGGTAACAAAAAGATTTTCCCAGACATTTTATAGCGCAAGCTGGAATGTGGTGGCATAATTCCTAAATGTATTATTGCACATCAGCTATCAGTATTATAAATCCCACATTTCCAATACCTCCATTTGTCTAATGACTGATTCTGAGGAAAATGGGAAATGGACTTTGCTCCTGAATGACCTCATGGAGCATATGCCTAATAACTACGTATGACAGAGAGGAATTGCAGACCTGACAGTGATATATGCAGGACTGTCTGAATCAAAATAACAATGTTTACTCCTATTGACAGATCATAAAAGAATGTGGCTGTTTCATTCTCAATGAACAAATTGGCTGTTTGTTATACAGTCCTATGAAAAGAAAAATGGAAACATAGCAGAACTGAAGAAAAATCAAGGTGTTGTTGCCTAGGCAACTCAAATCATGAAGGGGAAGAA
>NC_056726.1:1511213083-1511223083 GCF_019279795.1 Protopterus annectens
ACAGTGTCCATTGGCCTAGTTTGACTAACCTAGTCAACAAATTTTAAATAAATTAAATAAAATAAAGGACACATCTGAAAGTCCATTTTTAGATGTATAAGGTATAAAGAGTATGGGTCCAGCTTTTCAGAATATCACAGTAAAGGCAATGTTTGATGCTTGTAAGGTGTTGGTTATTTGGCCAATAACTGAGTTTGGAGTATAGCAATCAGTGAGGGAAATTAATGGAGGTCAGCAGATAGGAAGGTGAAAAGGGGAAAGAGACATTTTTTTTGATTACTAATCATCACCCAACTTTCATGTTCAGGACAGCCGTTCTGGTATGAGTGAATACACATATACACATTTGGGTTTTTTTTTTGTTTTATTTTTGTATTTTAATGCCCCTCCCCACAGCTGACCACCATCTGCTACTAGCTCCCCTTTTACTGGGTCTACCAGACCTGCCTTAGCCTCACGCAAGCTTAACATGACCAACATCTGGGCTGGTGAAGAGATTACAGATACCATTGCAGCATCATACTGTTGCCAGGGAGTGTTCCCTATCTACTGCCACCTTGTGGTAGCCTAGACTACTGCTGCATATGGGAGCTACAATGGTACTTCCATGGATGCTCAACCTCCCAAGTAGTGCGCTGCTTGCAGCACGCAGTAGTGATATTGCAGTGAACTTAGGCAGCCTCACTAGCCCTAGAATGCATGAAACATCATAAACCACTAACTCTCGCCATCCCCTCATCTTGTCCCTCCATCACTCAAACCACTAGTCGAACATAGTTCATCTGGGGTACAATAACGGCTTTACCTCTCTGTGCCACAGTGCAGGCTATACATAGATATATTTTTGACCAGTCACCTGTGATTAACTTTACAACCCTATGGTATGCTGATTGCAGCTTGGTACTTAGGGATTAGCTAAGGTTGTTGAAGATACTTAAATAAAACTAGAGGTTAGGTAAGAGGAAATCTCTTGCTGTTACTCAGTGGATGCGCAAGTTCATGAACTGTTGGGTTTGGTAGAGCACTTCTAGTTTCTGTTACAGTGGATCACAGTTTTAGCAATTTGAGATCAGAATTATGGGTTTGCTTAATAGCATGAAAGTAGTAGCTACTTCATCCTTTTCTAACTTAAATTCTCATGTATTACATTCATGTCAACTTGGAAGCATTAATTATTCACATCAGTTAAGCAATAAGTATAAAGTTGTGGTCAAACAAAAAGCTGTATTATTTGGGTCAGGACATCTACATTCATTTTGTAATCAGAATTATCTCAACCTAGCCGGTAACAAAAAGATTTTCCCAGACATTTTATAGCGCAAGCTGGAATGTGGTGGCATAATTCCTAAATGTATTATTGCACATCAGCTATCAGTATTATAAATCCCACATTTCCAATACCTCCATTTGTCTAATGACTGATTCTGAGGAAAATGGGAAATGGACTTTGCTCCTGAATGACCTCATGGAGCATATGCCTAATAACTACGTATGACAGAGAGGAATTGCAGACCTGACAGTGATATATGCAGGACTGTCTGAATCAAAATAACAATGTTTACTCCTATTGACAGATCATAAAAGAATGTGTCTGTTTCATTCTCAATGAACAAATTGGCTGTTTGTTATACAGTCCTATGAAAAGAAAAATGGAAACATAGCAGAACTGAAGAAAAATCAAGGTGTTGTTGCCTAGGCAACTCAAATCATGAAGGGAAGAAGGAAGAAGTAAATTATTTTATAGCTAAAAGTTTCAGACGAGCAAAGTAAGATGGATTTGTTGGATAAAGAAGGTGTTATTACAGGAAATCAAGACAGAATAATGTATGATTCACTGGATTATGTAACAGACACCCAATAAAATACAGAAAAGGTAAGATTAAAATGGGGAGGTCAGAAATAAGATAATACATGGTTAAAAAATTACAGGGAAAAAGCTGACGCTGTTTTAAAGGATGTTAAACTGGGTACTGTACGAGGTGTGGGGAACAGAGAATGCAAATGTATGTGAAGACAACTGAAGGCATCTCACCTTGTACAGTCTTCATTATAAAGCACTTGTTAAGTTCTTTAAAAATATTAGATTCATCGAGTGGCAAGGCTAGCCACCCAGCTGTGTGAACCCTGGGTTTAGATGATTGTCACTGTTGAAGTGGCACCCCAATCCTATATGCAAAATGAGAACATGGGGTTATGGATGGATGGATGGATGGATGGATGGATGGATGGATGGATGGATGGATGGATAGATAGGAAAGTGGTGCTGGAAGGGATACATGATTTAAAAGGAAAAATAGCCAAATAAATTTTAATTATTAGAAAGAAAGAAAGAATCAGATATTAATAATGAGTCCAAAGGTACAGCTGTAGCAGGTTATGTTCAGAAAGGCATACAGTCACATGTATCATGAGTGAGTGTAGGCTACTGTCAGTGAATATTGGGTCACAAGTAACACCATTGTTTTCTTGAAGCCAGTACACTTTACAAGTGCTGTAAGCATTCTAATAAATGGGTGAATATGTGAGAAAATTATGTTGCATTATGATTAAAAAAGGATATCCATGGAGCAGCATATTGTTTTTCATAGATATAAATGCAGCAGTTAGTAAAAGCATCATTACAATCGAACAGGTTCAGACAGAATATAAAGCAAATATTTTATTGCCTTTAATGTAGATAATCTGCTTATATTAGGTAAGAATATAGTTTGGCTGGTAGAGGGTATTAAAGAAATGGAATATAAGTGCGAAAAGGGAAAGGTACTCTGGAGAAAATTAAAAAGGAGGCATGTACAGATAAAAATTGAAACATTATGGATGATAGTTTAAAAGAATTAGTAATATTGGAAAACTTACAGAAAACATTTAAAATGATGTTTGGAAAGGAAAAGGTATTTAATTACTTAAGTGTTGTTGGAAAAAATGCATATTTAAGTGCATATACAGGATCCTCAAGAGAAAATAATTTTTAGACTCTTTTATGATATAGTCTAGGCTTCCAGATTAAATTTAGTTAAGACAAGTGTGTTGTAAAAACTGAAATAAAATGGAGTACGACTAGAAACCGAGTAATTTATTTAGCTGACTACATCTATGCTTGGTTGAAAAATCATACATTTTCATAAGAATAGCTAAGATGGACAATCTCGGTACACAAAACATGAACGCATTTAGAAATCTTTAGGATTAGAAAAAAGTGTCTTTTCAAAAGTAATACATTGTACAATACTAAAAACTATTAACACAGAGATTAAATATAGATAGCACAATGGCAAGAAGAAAACCATTGCATCAAACAGTTATGATATAATTGTATGGAATTTATCAATGGAAAGAACTGTCACCGGAGATTCAAATAACCGTGAGATAATGACGCCAAAACTTCCAGTGGTTTTCAGAATACGAAGATTGTCAGTCATCCTTATTGTTAAATAAATTGTCGATAAAATCACCCGAATTTTAGCAAAGAAAGAGACAAATATGAAACAGCAAGTATGAAGCACAAGATATGAAAATTTGTGATACAATTGAAAAGTATATTATTGCTATGGAAAGGTAGAAATGATAAACTGTTGTTTAATAAAAATGAAAATTATTTAATATTCTGAATAACAACAAGATGTAATTATGGCAGAAAGAGTGGAGAGATAAAAGTGAGTTGTGTGTGTGTTAAAGTTAGAGGCAATGTAGTTTTAAACATATAAATGTGTATGGATATGTGTATCACACACACACACACACACACACACACACATATGCACACACACACACACACACACACACACACACACACACACACACACACACACACACACACACACACACTGACACACCCACACACGCATGCACACATACACATATAGAAACGCACACACATATTCACACACACACACACACACACACACACAAACACACACACACACACACACACACACACACACACACACACACACACACACACACACACACACACACATATAAGAATACACTGAAACCACCTTTTTGATAAATGTAATGGGATCTTTTACATTCACCTCAGCTACCACCAACTCAGGCAAATTGGACTTTAATTTACTATCTCATATGAAAGATAGCACTTCCCTTGTTGCATTGCAGTGGTAGTAATGGGAAATGAATCAAAGTTAATTAATGTTTGCTTTAAATAGGCTGAACATACTGGCTGCTTTTACTTTGCTATAACACTAAAAAAAGAAAAAATCTTTATGGTATGTAGGTTGTGTTATGTTTTTGCATAAGACTGTAAGAAATTGCTATGCACAGGACAAGCAGAAGGATACGTAAAAGAGTTAAAATGATCATACAATATTACAAAGACTGTGTCACTCTTATTTGTCTTACAAATTACAATTAACTAGCAGTGAGGTGCACTGTCAGTAGAGGGCAAGTATATAGCAAAAATAATTCTTAGACCTAACTATTTCCATAGGTGCACACCATATTTGTTATGCAATACTGAGTTAAGGATTAGACTGCTTTCACATAGGTGTATGGATACTGGCAGAGAATTTTATGTTTCTGGGCCACAGATGGAAAATGTCTCAGTGAAGCATTTTAACAAGCGTGTGGGGAAGATACCTCTCAACCTCTTAGCGCAAGAAATCTGGACAAAGCCTGACAAAACAGGGGGCAAAGGCCGAAGAATAGGGACAGATTTTAAATATTGCTCTTATAAACTTAGAAAATTGCTAGGGTAACAATGTTTGTATTAACATACATTTTCTGAAGGATTTAAAGTCTGAAACTCAAGTGCATGTCATTATTTGGTGACTTCAATCCTCAGATCATACCAGCAAAACACAAATTTTTCTGAGGAACAGACCAAAAACATGAGGCAAAAATGTGGACTTCTTGCAAAAATCTGGACAGTTGCAAGGCACAGTGGGGAGGTTGCAGCATGAGTGGACTTAAGGAAGAGTAGCACAGAGTTTTAGCGAATGTCATAGCGGGCAGTCGAAGCAAAAGAAATCATAGTTTGATAGGACTTAATACTGAAGCTCAGGAAACATTAGCAGATGCATTTCTTACCTCACAGACTAGTAACCAAACTAGAAGCCGAAAAACCAGTGAAAACTGTTTATTGGAAAACAGCAACAGAAACAAAAGGTTTAGTGCTTTCATCCATCAGGACAGAACAATTCAAGTATTTCTTATTTGGATGTGACTATTACTAAGGATTTGAGAAAGAAGTGTCTAGTATCTAATATTTTTCATAAAAGCACCTTTTCTAATAGCTGTTTACATTTTGAAAGCCACCATCCTCATTGCAGAAGAAATCAGTGGTAAAAGGCCAACTGGTTAGGCTTGCCATAATGATTTCTGAGGATGAGGTTTTTGAGGATGAATGTCGGATTCTTTTGGAAATGTTTACTAAGCAGGGGTATCCCATGGAATTTTTAAAACCTACATTTGATGGAGTGGCAAGTAAGAGTAAAAGTGGATTTTACCTCCCTTTGTTATATCATAATAATAGGGGAGTTCGTGATAGTGTCACTGGGAACTTAGGTGTGGGCTCTGATGCTGCCACAAGTGAAATTCAGGTGTGTGATGGAGGTAAGTACAACAGGTGCTTTACCTGTACCTGTTCTTTGGATAGTCATGAAATTGTACAAACAGTGAGAAATAATTGGCTACTGATATCTGTGAACCCCCAATTGTGTAGATTATTAGGTGATAAACCAATTGTGGTTTATAGGAAGGACCTTTGTTTCAAACTGTTATTGGAGAGAACACACAGTAGGGATTGCATTTCATCTGGCACCCAAGGTATGTCCAAGTGTGGATGTTGTAGGACTTGTCCTCATATTTTAGTAGGCTGTCAGTTTTTTTAATGGGTTTAAGGTTCTCATTAAGGAGAAATATAATTGTAACACCAAATGGGCTATTTATGCAGCCTGCTGTTTGGATTGTTCTGCCTATTACATATATAAAACTATTAGATGGGTGAGAGAAACAATATACAAACATGAAAGAGATATTAAAAATAAAAAAGACACAAATGCTTTGTTCAGACATATCCAAAAAAAAACCTTGGACACAAATTTGGGTATTTTGTCAAAGAACAGCTTGAGAGGGATGACAGGGGTAGAACTGTGGAAGAACATTTACTTGTGAGGGAACTGAAATGGTAGCTCAAGTTAAATTCCCTAGTGGAGCCAGGACTTAATGGCACTTGCTCCATTTCACCTATTTTATTTCTAAAAAGTTTAGAATGTTAATGTGATTGTACTTGAACTTTTAGTATTTTTATTTAAATAGTTTTTATCTTAGAATGGACTGTTCACAGTTTTTATTAGTATTTGTTTAATTATTGAGCTTAGAGTCATGTGATGGTTTTAATTACTATTTATACTGATTGAATGGGCTGGTTCATTGTTCTGATTATGTCCTGGCGGATGAAAGCGCTAAACCTTTTGTTTCTGTTGCTGTGTTCCAGTAAACAGTTTTCACTGTTTTTTCAGCTTCTAGTTTGGTTATTAGCAGATGCATGCCTTTTGGGGAATTAGTATGAGTTTTGCTTTACTAGTGGTTGCACACTGGTGCTATATCCTGGAAGCTAGAACCATGAATCTGACAATGTTATTTAGCATTACTTGGAGTACGCTACTGCTGTAAAATGAGCCCGCACTACCAGTGGCATCTTAAATGGGAACTGGGATGTAATTTGCCACGATACTCCTAGTTTTAAGATTAATGACACGTTGCATTCTGTTGCAGGTTCTTAAATACATATTTTTCAATTTCTATGTTTATTTATGTGGCTTTATATTTACTTTAGATGTATCAAGATACTGCCCGTGGTATCAATCACATTAGTATGATAATGGACATTGTATTTATAAACACTGCTTTATGACATTAGATACTTGCTTATAAATATGTCTTTATAGAAAAATATGTATGTATAACTATGATTCTCTGGAAGAGAAGAAACTGTCATCCTTCAGATGTGATATTAAACCAAATCCCCATCTGCCTGAGCTGGTGGTAGCACAGGTAGGTGTAAAAAATACAAGATTACTTATTGAAAAAATAGGAGAAGATCCCCCGTGTCCTGGCTAAATGTCCCCAGGTTAGTATAAATACCACCTCAGATCTCCCATGAAAAGAGACCATTGGCTTAGGGGTACTAATCTACTCAGCAAAGTGTAAAATTGCAATAAATGTTATTCTCAGGTTTAAAAAAATCTTATAGCCTAGATGCATACCAGCTAAAGATGTTATCGCAAATTTATGAAAATGTACACATAGGTTACACTGAAGACACTAAAATAAGGTACTTAAAAAACAGATAAGCTAGCAGGAATATATATCAAATAGAAACATAATTCAAAACAGTTTATGTTATGTTTCATTGGAACGCAGCATGTCCAGCTAACATTTTGAAAAGCCTGAAAGAATCACAGAAGAAGTAAGGTTATTCACATTTAGAAAGTTATCATTTAGTAGTGCCTGAATTAAACTATGTGAGGCGGTAAGTATATTTAAAGTAAATGTGTCCATATGATATTTATGTATAGTATGTATCCTTCTGTCTGTTTAGTATTCTTTTTGAGGGAAGAGGACTGACATTCTTTCTTCTTATTAAACTCAGATTATGTATTGCTTGTTAAAGCACTAATATTGCAGTTTATGGAATTGTAGAGCAATTGTTAAACTCAATTTACAATTCAGTGACAAATATAAATTATTAGACTAACACAGAATGTCACTTGTTAACAGGAGTAGCCACTTTATAAAAAAACCTTTCTGAATGACTGTGTAATAGTGTCCTCCAAGCTGGGAGTATAATTACTAACTCCAGAGCATAGGAAAAAAGAACATAAAATCAATGATAAAAGTGGAGAAATTAATGAAAAGACCTACGTATTCCTAGCTGTTCCACGGTGGCTCATTAACAATGTAACAGCTGCATTAATTGAATAGTACTTGATGCTGGTGTGAGTGGAACCAAAAGGGTGCCTAATGAAGGTCATTAGAAATCATTGGAAAGCATGGGGAGTGTATGTCCAGGTGAAACAATGAAATCAGCTAAAATGTATGTCCTTGCAATTACAGATGTGAATAAAGAGGAAAACAAACCACGTGTCCCTTTAAGGCTTAGGCTGTCTGAAGAAGGATTTATTCTAAAATCACTTTTGGGCTTTTTACTTGTGCTCCATTGCCAAATGATTTTAATGATTGTTTTAATGAGTTTTCTGGAAACCGTGCTCGCAGACAGCTAAATGTATACCACCATTCACTGCAGCTCCAGTTAACTGTCTGTGAATTACAGACTTTATTAACTATGAAGTCTGCAGACCATTATTTTCAGTGTTAAAATATTTAGTTTATTCAAAATGATAAATAACATTGTAGAGAAGTGCTTACCTAAGGTCCCTGCTTACATGTAATTTTGTTTCATGGGAGATGTTTTAACCTGTGCTTAGTAAAGGGACTCTGTCCAGTATAACTAATTACAGTCAATAATATGTAATAAATGAATAAATGCCTAAATAAATAAGTAAAGCAAGCCTACCCTCAGTTTCTGAAAACTCAATAAGTCTTCTGTGGTACATGTGATACTGTCAAATTGTACTGACACTGGCCTTACTATCACGACAGGGACAAAGAAACAATGATGACATCATTCGTTTTTTAATCGAGACTTTCGGTGAACCATGGCCTACTTCGGTTTCAAATCAGCATACTCTCTGTGCATTCACTCATTATTTAATTTTTTTGCAGAGAGAAAACTCCTGGAATTTAGTACAGCTTTCATTTCATTATTCTAAAAGATAAGTGAAGTTTTTTTTTTATTGTGCAATTATTTAAGAACAGCAGATCGTGTTTTATACATCTTCTTTGTGGATCACACTGTGCACTTTTAAAATAACATGCCTAATATCCAGCTCTCTTTTTAAGATGCATATTATTTGTGTTTTTATCTACCTGGAACATGTAGCTGTCATCCATGAGTTACATAAATACTTAGAGAAATGATGTAGTCACCTGTGTGTTATTTCACATCTTAGATACCTGTTTCCATAGCTACCCATCATAACTGTATTCCGTAAGTTAACCATCAGTCTTAAACTACGTTAGATTTTTATACACTGTCTTAAATTGCACATTATTAAGGTTTATAATGTGCTGATACAGTCATGTAATTCCTCTACATATTCTCTGTGTATGAGTAGGACTCTTTTCAACTTGACATCTAATTTTCTTACTGTGTAACTCTTTCTTTCAGTGACTTCTGTGTAAAAGGGGGTTACCCACTAAGATTAAACATGCCAAGTAAAGTCAATAAATGACAAATAAATGCATAACTCAATATTAAATAATAACGACTGTTTTAGTCACATTTTTTTTTGCAATAAAGAAACAAATTCCACTGACATCTATCTTACCTCCTTTGCTATGATTGCAGGCGTCAGACCTTATTTCTGTAGAAAGAACTTGGTCTGCTGCAAGCAAGACAAAAAAAAAAAAAGAAAAGAAGTAAACATTTTTATTCTTATCCACCAGTAGTAGTTTTCCATCTCCAGTAAACACAAACCTCTTTAAACTGACTCTGTGACCACAGAAATAACAATTCACACACAGATTCTGAAGATGTCAATAAATGCACATTGTTCATAGCTAGCTCCCTTCAGGGTCTCTTTCTGCATTCATTTTCTAAATTATAATTTTCAGTTCGGTTATATAGTGGCATCTGCCCACAGATGTAAGCTGGTTGCATCTCTGTGTTAGATGAAATCCAGCTTCTGCATGCAGAGGGCACCAAACCAGGGCAGACACATGTTGAGCCTGTTGCCTGTACCTTTATATACCAATTGAAAGTATATTGCTTAAGGCTGAAGCATTCTAAATTACTTCTTGATATTCTGAATAACGTTTCTATGACCCTCCATATTATGGAGGCATGCATCTATCTTGCACTTTGGTTGTGTGGCAATGTGCATTGTGATAACTCATTTGTTACATCTAATTCTTTCAT
>NC_056726.1:1511228083-1511255583 GCF_019279795.1 Protopterus annectens
ACCCTAACCCCAATGTCCATCACACTTCCACACTTACCTTAACCCGATTTGAAACATTCACACCACAGTACAGAAAATGTCAAAGCCGCGGAAACAGCCAACCAAATTCTTTCTCTAGAAAAGAATTAGAATTTCCGCGGCTTTGACATTTCTATTTTTCGAACGTCCCCATTCGATCTTCCAAGGCTCGACATTTAGGACAGTTGATTAAATAACAGGAACCCAATATATAGATATGTGTCTATGTATATATGCACAGAAATTTGCACTTATGTAGGTAAAGGCATTGTGGCTCCAGCACTGGTGCCGTTTGAATGTTTTTATGCCCAATGGAGGGCATTAAACCGTACATTTATAAAAAAATTACCACATTGCTGGGAAGCTGGTGAAGATGCAAGCAAATGTCCTTCCTGACTGAATGATGTCTGACCCCCCAATGACTTTGAAAAATGAATTGGGTGGTACAGTGATCTATGTGCACTGGGGCAAAAAGCATAAAGAAAAAAAAACAAAGGAAAGGCTGCTGTACTGCATATCTGGGCAACATTTCTATAATTCTGCTATCATGAAGTACAGATGCAGATGCCAAACAGCCATGAGAGAGAGGAAATAAAAGTTGAATGTAATTCTAACCGATAGTAATATGCTACGGTAGAGAGCAAAGCGCATTGGGTTCTATCTCGTAGTGCTCAGATTTTCATCTGTAAAATCCTCCTCTGTGTTGAAAACGAGGAATATGTGGTGGGATCAGTTTATTCAGCGTTTAGTTCTACACATCCTCACATTGCTGTATGTTCAGGGCAAGCTTCCTCTGAATCTAATTCCAAGTTATTAGGATTTGTGTCTCTGCTTATCACTGCGTCATTATTCTGATTTACAGCTCAGTGTGCTTGTGCAATTTAAGCAATGCTGAGACACCTGGAATGTAACATTTCAATCTTATCTGACCATTTCCACAGAAACCTCTAAATCAAATGATCTCATTGTATCAGAACATTATTAACTCCCCTAGACCATGCATTTTTCTTCAGAGTACGGAGATATATTTCATTCCTGCACCACAGATTTTAAGCTGAAGAGTGTTTCACTGTTAGCTTTGCAGATGTGTTCACTTTGTTTTATCTGGGGATCTACTTATATCTACAGTACATTTTGTGTTTTATGCATTTTTTCTTTCCGAGGTATAGAGATCTCTTGATATATTAATTAATAATGGTAGTAGTACTGTTTGTTTGTGCTGAACTGCTGCAATTTATGAGCCTAGCTGAATTAATCAAAACATGACTTTCAGGATTCATTAAACACATTTCCTTAAAACAGTACTTGGAGAATTAAGAATTTCTTTGCTTTGTTCCCAAGGATGTGCTGCTTCACAAAACCCACAATGTGACTATAATCATTTCCAGAACTACTTCATCATAATAAACTGTGTAACTTTACAGTTATGCTAGTCTCAGAAAGAAGAAACCATTATATTAGCAATTATAAACATACAAATACATAGACAGAAAGATAGATAGATAGATAGACAGACAGAAACTTAGAGATAAATATGTGTGTGTGTGTGTGTGTGTGTGTGTGTGTGTGTGTGTGTGTGTGTGTGTGTGTGTGTGTGCGCGAGCGCGCCTATGTGTATGTGTTGTATATTTTATATCTGACTTTGCAGAGCTGTTGTTGTGTGTTTTGTTCAGACTTGTAGTTCTAGTCTTTGAAGTGTCCCAGTTATTGTAAAATCGATCAGGTTCCTAATTCTTGAGCTCTTAATCTGACAGTTTGTGTTGCTCCAGGCTCCTTGTGGCTTTTATTCTCTTTCTTTTGTTTTCATTTCTTTAGTTTATTCCTGCTATGGTAAGATAATGTCTGTGTTAAATGTGAACATGTATGACATTTTTTTATGTGGACTGACTGAGGTTAAACTCCTTAGAATGCATGTAACATTTTTAAATTTAGCCTAAAGACCATGTCTCGTTTAATTTTTTTTTTTTTTTTTTTTTTTGTGGTTGTACAGTGTCATATTAAGTGAAAAAATATGATAACATGACAAAGTCATAGTAGCCCATCTTGTATACTTACATAGCAGATATTAACAGCAAGAGTAACAGACTATTTGCAAAGGGTTTCTTTTTTCACTTCCTGAAATTACTGCCTGGAGGAAAACATAAACCTTAAGTAGTTAAAGCCTCAACAGTAGGTTGATTATTGGGGTCCATTCAGTTCTAGGTTGCCTGTCGGTGAGAAGAAACCAGAAGAAATTAGGCCCCGTTTGGGGTTATCTAGATTAAACAATTAAGTTAAGTAAATGAAGACTTACACTGAAGGTCTTGTTAGGATTTGTTGCAGAACAGTATGATTATTTAATTTTAAGTAAGAAACAATTACTCATTTTGATCTAGTATGCATCGAGGCAGACATTTTGATAAAATACCTTAAGGTGCTGTTACAGATGTTAGATTGTTACAGCATGCAGCTCTGAACTGTATAGTAGGCCATCCATGATAATGACAGTCGTTTATAAAACTTTAAGGAGAAAGGGGTAAATTATCACATGAAGGCTTAGTCATCATTACTGTGGGTTCATTTATAAAATGGTTGCTGGGATGCTGCCTTCCTTTTTTGAGTTATTTTTCACTTTATTTTAAAAAGTAAGAGTTGTGATGTAATTTATCATTGCTGCATTATCTCAGTTATAAATGGCCAGGACACCATGTCTTTATCCTTACTTGGTATTATTTGCATTTTTGTGACACTTGGAGAGAGCATTAAGAAGAGTTTAAAAGGACAATCAGCAAATGAAACAACAACACTCCATTTGTCTGTGAAACAGATAAACTAAATTGAACTCTTCTTATGGAATGCATGAGAAAGCCTGGACGAAACTTCCAGTCATTGCTCTCTGTACCTTAGACAAGGTGGGATTAGGTCTGTGCAAGGCCTGACTGGGACTGAAGAAATAGACCTAGAGACAGAACAGAGCAGAACAGAACAGATGTAGGAAAAGAAGGAGTAATCGTTGCTCTCAGTTCCTTAAAGAGGGTGGAGTCAGGATTTAGAGGGCCTACTTGGGGGTGATAGATCAAATATTCATTTGTCGCTTTTCATTTCATTGCGAAATGTGGGATCAGACCTCTAGGGGGCATCCTAGAGTAGAGATCGATCGCATGAGTGCTTTGTGTTTAAGGAGTATGAGAGCATAACTGGGTGACAGTGGTGACCTCTGACAAAAGATGATTTAAGCAGCCATAGCATTACTGAAGCACCCAGAAGTGAGATGAAGTGCAGATGGTAGTTATGTTTTCATACAGGACTGAAAGGATAGATTAGATAGAGAGATAGATAGATAGATAGATAGATAGATAGATAGATAGATAGATAGATAGATAGATGGATGACTGACACTGAAGTGAATGCACAGTGTACTGACACCCTGCAGATTGATGTCTGAATGTCAAATGCACCACTATCGACACATTCTGTGCATGCTGCGGGTATTACCCTGAGGGAAATAAATCAACAGCAAGTATTTTTGTAAAGGGGGTAAGCACCCTGCTTTCCCCACACCCTCTGCTAATTATATATACTAACACTGAGAAAGCAAATCCCTGGGGAAAGGAAATATTCCCCTTCTTTGGGATTGTCGATCTCACAGACCCTGTCAACTCCCTGTCTGTGTTGACCTACTGTTTGTTAGGACACAGTACATTGGATAATGTCCTAGACCCAGATATATAGACAGATCAAAGATAGCTAGATAGACAGACAGACTTCAAGTGACAATGCTTTATCAGATTCCTAGTTACACGTGCTTCAAATCCGTTCTATCACACACGAGAAAAGTAACGGATATCACCATCAAAGATCCATCCTCCTTCACAGATGTCAGAATCCCACTGGCAAAAACTTGATTTCGCACTACTCTCCTGCTGGAAAAGAACACTATTTACCTTCAAAAATGTGGAAAGGAAGTAAGGTCAGATGGAAAAACTGTCCATACACACAGGGTTGCCAACAGAAAGCCATCAAATTGTGAGAAAAACTGACATGATCTCTACTTGATACTATGTTACAGAAGAATACCAAAATCCAGAGCAAAGGAGAAAAGCGAACCAGTTCAACTGTAGCTCACAACGAAGAACAGCTTGCATACCCAACCAGTCTGCTTTGTTGGGTATGCAAGCTGTTCTTCGTTGTGAGCTACAGTTGAACTGGTTCGCTTTTCTCCTTTGCTCTGGATTTTGGTATTCATTGGTTTGGAGTTTTTTTTTGGTTTCTTATGTTACAGAAGAAATAAGGTGTGCAGAACAGTAGTGTGAACAATACTTCAGTGTGGCAGATAAGTTAAGGCAGAGCAGTCGAAGGGTTAGAGATGATGGAGATAACGTGTCTGTGATGAGCAGAGGGATGCACGCTGTGGGGCTCTGGGATACATGGAGGAATGAGGACATCACCACTGAAGACAAAGTAGCCCCATTACAGAGAAGTCAAGGATAACAACTAGTCATGGCTTTCCCATATTCAGATGAAAGCAGAAGAGAATCTGGTAAAGTAGGTTTGGGTGAGACAGGAAAAAGGCAAAAGGACACAAAATGTCATTCAGCCAAGGCATGGACGGATTGGGTGAGAGAAAACCTGAAGAAGTAGGGCATGACTGTCAAGGAAGGTAGGGAAGTGTCATGCAATCGAGCAGATAGCAAAAAATGATATGCTTCAACGCCATGTAAAATGGGAACATGAGGGTTACCAAGAAGGATGAGACTTCCGAAATCATATTACAAAATACGTTACTTCTGTCCCCAAATTGAACTGCCTAAGTTATTTTTTAATATGGTTTCTGCAAGTTTCTTTTTGTTATACTCAATCACATTTAGTCTTTGTTATCAATATTTTACTTATATACATCCACGGCCATCCCCATATATTCTGTTTACACTAACCCTTGTATCCCTACTCATGGCTGAAAAAAACATCCATGAAAACCAGTTCACTTATGCACTTAACAAATAAATAAAATAGTTTTTTATTTTGATCAATGTAGGATTTAATTCTCACCTACTGTTCCCACAGTATATCTTTCAGTAGTGTCTCCTACATTTCAGACAAACATAGCTTTTCCACACATGACCTAGTTTTATTTATTTATTCTGCAAATATATTCAGTGTAAAACACTAAATTGAATCCACTGCATTGTTAATCTCAAGTTTCTGCTCCCTGAATTGATACATCCACCCACTGTGTATGAGTACCAATGTATGCATCAACTGCACATGCACAACAAAATCACTTACGTTTATTTCTGTCATTCTAAACACAAATAAAATTTTATTTTAAAAATCGAATGACTTATGTTTATTGTCGTAGTTAGCATCGCTGCCTTACCGTGCTTCATACTTCGGTTTATTTTCTTGCTTCCTGTTTGGACTGTGTATGTTCTTCCCATTTCTAGGGCTTCTTTTTCTTCCAGCGTTCCTGAGACATGCTAATAAAAGAGCAGAAAAATTTAAAATGCTGGTAGGTACATGAGAGTGGTGTTTACGTGCATGCATTGACTGCATCTTGCAGTATAACAGTGTCCTTCAAAGATTACATTCTCTTATTTTATGACCTGGCATTCAGAGGCATAAACCAGAGAAAATGGATGGTCCATCCTAGTTTCAGACTTAAGGCTTTATCATAGGGGCTTTACTTTCACAATACACCGATGCCTCCACCTCCAAGAAACCTTCTGCAACTACCCTTTCCCAATCAGTCACAACACTCTAAATCCCACAATGATTCTGCACTCCTGTCCTTCAGCATTTGTTCTTCCTCTGCTTCTTCACCTTCCTCCAGTGGGCCCCAACAACCTGTGCTCCATTATTATGTACATGTGATTATTTATTTACTATTTGCTCAGGGGGGCATTCTCCCCTGCACCCCCTACACCCCCTGCTACTTATATATACAAACTCTGCGATCACACTACAGTGAGGGGAAGGGGACATTTCCCAATCCCCACTATAGTGCGATCTCCACACTACTGTGCATTCACTGTTGTGAATTCAACATTTTGTTTTGCTAAAACGTAACTTTGAAAAGTTACTTTCACATGTGTGTGCATCGCAAAAGTAACAAATGACATTGTAAAGATAAACCATACATAACCTTATATATATGTATAGATATAAGAAATGTAAGTTTAGTTTTGCATAAAATACCATGCAATCATGCATATAATAGTCCTATATACATGTCAAATATATGCGTATAAGGTGCCACATTACGAGGCTGAGAAAAGTATTATTCATGACATGGGATGATAAGTTACCTAACCATTGTTATGGCAGCAGTTGCAGATAGGTTCGGCACAGAGATGCTCTTTAAGTACATCTTTGAAACTTTTTTTTGTAGAGTTCTGAGGTTAGTAGGCAAGTGTTTCCAGATAACAGGTTGCAGACTAGAGAATGCGCTGTCACCTACAGCAGTTTTTCATGCAGGGCATACTAGAAAGAAATGTTGTCCTCTGTATCTTGTAAAGGTAGTGTCACTCTTAAAGGAGGCAGTGGCCATATTTTAGGACCTTGAAAATTTGAGCACTTAGATGAAAAGTGTCCCCGTGAGGCATTGAGGTGCTGATAGCCAACCAGAATGTTTTTTTTTAGTAATTTGCAATGCCACACATGGGGGGGGGGGGGGGCTGCTAATAGAATTAATTTTCAGATTTTATTCACCACAGCCTATATTCTGTGAGTACTGTGGGCTGAATGTCAAATGAGAAAGGGAAGGCCATATTCCATTTTGAGTACTAAATATTTTTATCAATGGTCATGCGAGCAGTGGATGAAAGGACATGACTGATCTTGTGACATAGTTTTAATTGAACAAGGCTTTTATCAGTTACAAAATGTGTGTGTGTGTGTGTGTGTGTGTGTGTGTGTGTGTGTGTGTGTGTGTGTGTGTGTGTGTGTGTGTGTGTGTGTGTGTGTGTGTGTGTGTGTGTGTGTGTGTGTGTGTGTGTGTATGTGTGTGTGGTGTGTGATGCGTGTGTGATGCGTGTGTGTGTGTGTGTGTGTGTGTGTGTGTGTGTGTGTGTGTGTGTGTGTGTGTGTGTGTGTAATAAAGGAAAGGGTAGGGTCTAGTGCTAGGGCTAGGTATCTCTTTTCAGTAACATTAGGTATTATATTCCAGTTAACGTCTGTTAGGAGAGTAGGAGGGATAATCTGTAATTTCATGGTTGAGGCAAAGACCATGATGCTGGTTTTCTTAGGGTTAATTAGTAGTTTGTTAGATGTAGACCAGGTTCATAACTGAGTGATATTGTCCTGTAACTTGGTTTGCAGGTCAGAGTGGCCAGTACCATCTGACATTGCGTATAAGGTGCCACATTACATAATACTTTTCTCAGCCTCGTAATGTGGCACCTTATACGCATATCTGCCATCTACATACATTAGTTTAAGATCTGGTAATTTTAGGATGGAGATTATTAACAAAGAGAGACAAAAGAGAAGACCACCTAGCACAGACCCTTGTGGTACGCCTGTAGTAGAGAAGAGGACCAAGCACAGACCCTTGTGGCACACCTGTATTAGAGAAGAGGACCTAGCAGAGACCCTTGCAGTACACCTGCATTAAGTTTTTCAGCAGTAGGAAATGAGGCATTGCTATGGACTTTGAACGTTCTTTATTTTAGATAACTGCAAACCAGCAAACAGTGTTATCAACAAAATTAAGTCTTTTGAGTTTATTGAGAAGAATACTGTGGTATGGGCCTGTGTGGTCTAGTGTTAGAACATTGGACTCCCAAGTACAGGTATGTGAGTTTGAGGCCTGTGGGGCCAAGATGTTCTTTTCTTTCAATGGATGAGTGCAAAATGGTTCACAATGCCTACCTTGGCCTGGCTAAAGCATTTGACATAATACCCAACTTGGGCATTGTTGACAACATTAAGAGGTTAGGAACAAACCGGATGCTACCTGGTGGATAGCCAACTGGCCCAGAGACAGGACCCAGGAAGTTAGAATTGGGGAGACCACCTATACAAAGAGCCCAGTCACAAGTGGAGACCCTCGGGGATCGGTCTTTGGACTGCTCACTTTTGGCATTTGCTTGTCTGTAATCAAGGCCAACGTCAATGGTCTCTGGCTGACTAAATTTGTACATGATTGCAAATTAGGAGCTGTTATTGAATTCCACACTGACACAAATGTTCTCCAGGAGGGGCTGATACAGACAAACAACTGGTGTCAGAGGCATGGACTAAAAGTAAACGCCAAGAAATGCATAATAGTACCCTTTGGCAAGTCATCTACCTCTGGTAACTGTCATATTGACAACACACCTCTTAGAGTTGACCCAGTAGTCAGGGACTTAGGGCCACACATAGATATTAATCTAGCCTTTGACCATCACATGTCTACAGTGGTGAGGAAATCATTCTATGTTGCTCAACATATAAACAAAGGTATGGCATCTAAGTCCAAGGAAGTCATTGTTCCACTGTATTCGGCATTCATCAGAGCTATCATTGAGTACAATGACCCCTTTGGTATATACCTAACCAGGCATATCCAACAACTGGAACATCCACAGTGGTTCCTCACTAAAAGAATACAGGTTGAAAGGCTCTATCCCTGTATTCTATCTTCTACAGGCTGTTAAGGTGAGATCTATGCCTGCCATACAGGGCATTGTCAGATCCCACTCTGATGGACTTCCTGGATATCCAGAAAACAAGCAGCCCCAGAATTAGCCAATCCAAAGACTTAAACCTTGCCTGTGATATAAATAAGATCTGCTGGAGAGACAGGTATATATCCCAGTGACTACCACGTCTATGGAACAGGCTCCCCATCCATGTGAAGCAAAGTCCTTAATCCAATTCAAGTGCAACTTGGACAATTTGATGGGCAACAGGAAATTCATCCCTGGATTGGCACCCGTGTCTGTAATGGAAAACCTGTAAATGGTTCATCTCCCAGGCCCCTGCTTACACTTATCAGAACAAAGGCCCTTGCGGTCATTAGCGTAGTAAACACCTATGAGCCTATGACTGTTTCAAAAGCCATGTCATGTCAACAAAGAGACCTGCAGTAATATATCCCTCATTCAGTACACAATAAATGTGGCTACTACTAGGGAAATAAATGCTCTGAAGGCATCATAAATGCCATGCTGTCGTTTAGGTGGCTCAAGCTGAACAGATGACACAAAGAATGATCTTTACTAGCACTGTTCTTATAAACATTGACATAAGACCAAAGTAACTAGCCTCACTGATGTCCTATCACAATACCATCATATCCCTCAGTTGCCATTATAAATAAGATCTGTTTAAGCAGTGTTGTCATCTGCTGAAGCTAATGTCCACACAGGCACATGGCATTATTAATCTTAATTTTTGTTTATTTCATTTTATTTAACATTTCACCCAGACACCCGCTCACAATTGTGACCCACTAACGATCCACAAACTAAGTGTGGTCAGTAAACTTTGAGAGATGTACCATAGTGCTAAAATTATGATTGCAGGGTATGGCAGTGCAGAACCTCCATGTTGGGGGTACGGGGATGGGACATCCACACAAAAATATTATAAATCCTGCAGCAATTTTACATTTTGCTTTTAGACTTAGAAGTCACATTTTACTGTCTATCTTCAGTGTGCTGCATTTATGCCATGCAACCACTCATTCCAGTACTAAATGGACACATTGCCATCAGCTCTGACTGACTGTCTTATAACAGCAAAGTACTCCTCACACTGTCTTGCAAACAGGAAGAGTGCAAAGCTTAAATAATAAATCCGGCACACAATATCCTGTTGCTCATTTATGTGTGTATACATTCTGAAAATGCTGGTAAAATACAATACATTTGTGAAAAAATATGTTATTACTATAAATATTAGCCAAAAAATCAAACTGCAGTAGGGTCACTCACTCTCTCTAAATATCCTAGCCTCTAACATGAATAGGTCATGCTGGAGAAATAGATGTATCACCCAGAGATGGCCACTTCTGTGGAACAAGCTTGCAATTAATGTGAAACAGACTCCTCCCTAACCTTCTTCAAATGTAACCTAGATCAATAGATGGATGACTGCAGATTCACTCCTGGGGTGGTGCCTATGTCCATCCTGGACAGAGGAAGTCATAAATAACTACCACAGACCCTTAACTCTGTGATCTTCTCTCATCTAACCACCGGTAAGTGGGGCAACTCGGAATAAATATGGCTAGGCTTGTTAGGGCTCAAGGAGCATTAGCCACTTAACCTCCTATGAACCTGTAAAAGTCAGCAAAGCTAGGATGCTGTGCATTAATTCCCCTATTTATATAAATATGTGTATGGATGAAAACAAAAGTACCTCTTTTATAATGCTGTACCAGTTAATCAAAAAGTGTTAAATAAGTAAAACGGATGGCTTTTTCAGGATTTTAACTAGAAAAGATAATTAAAGCATCTATAATTTGTTGTAGGGTATCACATATAATTAAAGAAAAGAATATATATTCTTCAGTGATAACTCCAACTTTTATCTGTCTATTGCTTGAAAGGTGGCTTTAATTTGGCTGTTTAGTTTGTTTGTGTCTTACAGCTTTTCCCGGTTAGGGGTCGCCGCAGCGGAATTCCAATCCGCTAATGACTGGTAGTGGATTTTTATGTGCCGAGTTACCAGCCCTGATGCACAACCTTCAACGAAGGCGCGCCCCATTTACGTATGCCTCCACACAGAAGATGCTCTAGCTGAGAACTGAACGGGACAACGTCTTGCTATGAGGCGACAACACTACTGCAGCACCACCACCGCAGTTATAGTATAGTTTGTTAATGCAGGATATTGTTTACTTATTGCTAATAAGTTCTTACCTTTAGCACTAGACTTGATTTCCTCAATTTCTAATTGTGTACTATGTCACCATAAGCAGGTGACTTAACCAGGCAGTGTTTATGGGTCTCCCCTATAAAAAGCCCCATGTGCTTAGTGGGGTTACCTGGCTAACAAATAAATAAAAATAAAGTAAGTTTAATATCTGCAAATTTTAAATGCCAGTGTATTACTCTGCTAGTATTTGTTGTGTATTTACAGTTGATGTCATTAATACTTGATATCATGTGCTACTTTGTATACTTGCATGTGATTGGATAAGATTAGAGGTGCTCATAATGAGAGAGTTTTACTTTGGTCATCACATGTGACTTGTGCTGTTATGCATTTGCATCCGGTATTCATAAAAAGGAAGACAATGAGACAGTTGTATGATGAAGCACTCCAAAGCCTCTTCTGGTCTGTGATGGGTGTGCTCAGATACACTCTGTTCCCTCAGTAAGACAGTTAGGGTGGGAAGAAGGGAGCAGCTGCCCCAGACGCAACAGGACAGGATCAGGAAGTACAGTTCTCTTCCTGCATTTGTTTCTGGGCTGACATTTCTGAATGTCAGTAGAGAAAAGCACTTCAGCAATTGGCTTGCTACAGTTAATATGGATGAAGTCTTTTTTTTTCTTCAACTGAAGAGCGAAGGGGGTTGGTGGTAGATCAGGGGCAGATACTGGTCAGCAGATGCGACTACTGTGGCTCTGGTCATCTTTATAGGGCTGGTTAACTAAACCATAAAGTGAATTTTGTTTTACCTTTTGATCAAATTTTGTCTTTACTGTTATACTCGGTTTTACTTTTTTATCTTTGGTTGTATTTATCTACTATCTTTGTAAGTTTTGAGGTTGGTAACATCCATGATACTCCTCCTGAAGTTATTATATATGAGTTCTGTGAAAAATGTGAGAAAACTAGAAAACATTCTGTCTGCCTTGAACCAAATGACTGATCTGCCAAGTGTTTTGTAAATGCTAGCTCAATCACGAAAGCTTAAGAAAAGCTCTCCACTTCATTCTTGAAGGGTAAGATGAGCTGTAATGTTGGGCAGTATGTAAAGCACAGACAAGGGAAGGAACGGGCTTATTTTAATGAACGGCCTACACGGAACAATTTTCAAACAGTTAGATCCCAAGAGAGACATGTTCCTCTTTCTATACATTATACAAGCGATGTTTCAGGAATTTTGAATATTGTTAGATCTGTCTATCCTACACATCGATGATGACATAAAGAAAGGAGTGGGTATACGGCCCAATGTTGTTTTTAGAAATAAGAAGTCACTAAAAAGGCAATTGTGCTATAAAGAAAACAAAAATAAATATGTTGAATCATCGACTATAGGCTATGGTACACATAGATGCAATAGTTGTAATTTTTGTACTCTGATTAATAGTTCATCAGTGTTTAGAGATCCAGTTACAGACCATGAGTATAGATTCAATTTACGAGCCTCTTGTCGAACAAGAAATGTAATTGATTTAGCTTACTGCCATGCCTGTACTTGTTTTTATATTGGCAAAATGAATAGGTCCCTGATGGAGCGAATGAGGAAACACTCATATTGTATGAATGTGGGGGACACGCGTAATGCACTTGCCAAGCATTTTATTGAAATGGGAACTTCACATTCTTTTACACTTATGGTAATAGATGTGATTCAAGCAAATAGTAGGAGCGGTGATGTAAGAAAATTTACAGAGAGTAAGGAATTACACAGGATAATAAAAATGCAGGCCGATAAACGTCCAGGCTCGAATGGAAACATTCCCATCAAGCCTGTTTTAAAGGCACGTGGTCTTTTTAAAAAGAGTATTTTAATGTTTAATGAAGTTTAATTAATGATGTAATTGATTGTTTAATTAGGTATTTGTTAACCAAATATAATATGGTGCCTTTTGATTGTTCTTTGGTCTGAAGAAGCACAACTATATGTGTGAAAGCGCTTACCTTTTACTGATTAAACATTTTTTCGAATACTGGTGGTCGTGTACCTGTGCTTTTTGTACTTCTGATATTGTGTTTTGGCTTTTTAAGCACAGCTTATTCCTTGGAGAGCACCTGTTTTGTATATTTTAATATTGTATTAACCATACAAACAAGAGGTACAAGTGTGCAGTTTTGAGGGTAGCTTGCAAACAATGACTGATTGCTTCAGATAATCAGTCTGGAACAACATTTAAATAACAACTGCTATACATTAAACGCCTTATTTACTTGTTATGAAGTAAAAAGATGCACCGCTGGGAGTTAATGCTCTAATGTTTAAAGCTATTGCCAGATAAATAAACGCGTAACATAAGAGCAAAGCAATGAAGAGGTATAAAATATAAACATACAGTCCCATATACAGTCTCTTATTCAGAGTAACTCAATGTCCATAAAGTACTGTCCAATACGATCCGATATATAGTAAAAAGAATTTATTTCAATAGAGGTGAGCGCTTTCGCTAAAACAGCTTCATCAGACCTTAAAAACAATTAAAACAGCCATTAATCAATGTTTAAATACACAAAAAGAGCGGGAAACCAAAAGCATCCCTTAAAGCTATATACATAATAAGACAGAGACTAAGCAAACTATTAAAAGATGTGTACACCTATATAGTATGATACCCCTACAAATTAACAATACTCATAGTATCTATACTATAAAATATAAGTAATACATAAAAAATATATACATAAAATATATTTTATCTGTTGTATTTTAACCTCCTCATTTTCAAGAGGGGTCGTAGGGGAACCTTGCCATTCAGCCCAGGGGATACGTCAGATCTAAACTTAATTATCCAGTTCGTTTCCCTAGCTTCAGTAAATGTCTCTATATCTCCTCTCCTATGAGTTCTTAAAACCTTTTCCAAAATCCTAAATTTAAAAGAGTGACCTTCTCCTCTTTCTTGAACATGCTTAGCAAGGGCATTATACTGGTGACCTTTCCTGACATGATAAACATGTTCACGAATCCTGTCTTTAAGACAGCGATTCGTCTTACCAATATAGAATGCGGAGCATCCTATACAGGTTGCTAAATATATGACGTCAATTGACATGCAATTACCATGTGCTCGTATGGTGTAAATGCCAAAACCTTATGGATGTACAAACACTGGATCTGTTAAAATGTATGAGCAAAAGTTGCACCTATTGCATGGTACAGAATACGGTGGTCCAGCACTACTATCTAAAGATGTACCCTTGGGATAACATAACAGATTCTTAAGATTCTTCTTGCTCCTGTATACAAATCTAGGTTTATCTCCAATCAATTCCCTGATCTTAGGGTCCACTAATAAAACATGCCAATGTGTCATATAAATATCTTTAATACAACCTATGTCCTTGGTATAATATATCGGAAAGGTGACTGACTAAGTATCAACCAATGTACTGGCTCTCACATCCATATTTCCAGTGTTAGCCATGTATTGATCTAAGGCGCCCCTCGAAAAAAATGGTTTGGCTGTGGTATCCCTTAATCCAGTAATACCATTAGTACCGTGTCTGAGATCTACTGAGCTATAACTACGTGCTGTTAGCATGTCTTCTAACTCACTCATACTTGTTAAATATGCATATTCTATCTGAGTGTATCTAGAAATCCGCATTGCTTGTCCACGGACAATGTTTTTGTATACATACCCAGGATGCATACTGTGGCGATGCAACAGTGTATTCCTGTGGCATGATTTGCGATATAAGCCTGTGTTAATCATTCCATTAGCTAACTTCTCTACATAGATGTCTAAAAACGGAATGTTGGTATCAGACATCTCTATTGTAAAAGTCAAGAAGTCTGTGACTGCATTGATTTCCTGAACAAAAACACTCAATTGTGTGGATGTACCTGTCCATAAAAGGAACAGGTCATCCACGAAACGTCTATAGAATGGAACATGGCTAATACAGAGGTCGTTCTGAAACAGATGTCGAATTTCCCATTCAGCCATGACAAGACTGGCGTAGCTATTGGCACATGAAGTGCCCATAGCTACGCCATCCCGCTGTAAATACATCTGTTCCTGAAAACAAAAAACGTTGGATTCCAATACCACTTCTAAAAAACTCAAAAGTAGATCTATATCTCTATCTGATAGCGCCCCCAATCTCTTCAGGTATGTATCCATCATATCCACACCCTCTATGTTGGGGATCACTGTAAAGAGAGATTGGACGTCCAGCGTCACAAAAATATAGTCCCCAATAGATGTACAAGTACTAGTATATTGATATAGATCTAAGAGGAATTGCTTGGTATCCTTCAGGATATAGCTATTCGCATCTACAAGCAGTCTCAACTTACTCTCAATGTAAATGGAGAGGGGCTCTGTGGACCAACCTCTACCAGCCACTATGGGTCTCATAGGTGGATGGAGGGAGTCCTTATGGATCTTTAGAAGCCCTTGTATCATAGGTATTAATGGATGTGGAACTTCCAAGAAGTTAAACAAAACAAAATCTATAGTGTCACTGGCTAGCAGATCTTCTAGCATATCATGAATCCTTACAATAATAGAATTGACCCTCTCAGATGAAATTGTTTCATAGAACCTCCCATCTTGCAACATGGCAGTCATATCACTATGATACCTCCAGGTGTCTAAAATAACTATCCCGCCCCCCTTATCTGCAGGACGGATGGTTATATCATGATTATTACGTAATCTACTTAAGGCCTCTCGTTGTTTAAAATTCAAATTATACCTAGTTCTATTGTATGAACCACATTGTCCCTTCATCTTGTAAAGGTCATCCTCAACAAGTTTGCTATATGCCGCCACCAAGGGATGTACTTGTGGTACATAAGTACTCAACCTCTTATAGGAGTGACTAGATAATAAGAGACTGTATATGGGACTGTATGTTTATATTTTATACCTCTTCATTGCTTTGCTCTTATGTTACTCGTTTATTTATTTACTTGTTAGTCAGATAAATCCCCATGTCATAAGTTTGTTTCATATGGGTGAGCCAGGAACATTGTGTGGATAAGTGACCTCCTCAGATCTCACACTGGACAGATGAACACTGCAGAATAAAAACCTGTGTATTGATATGTCAGAATAATATTCATCATTTCATAGATTTAATCCTATCTAAAGTGTACATTACATGCAGTGAATACTTCCTCCAACCACTACGGGATGAAAACACGATAAGTGAAGCCTTTGTGAATATATGAACAGTCATTGGTTGTTCTCTGTTAGAAAATGTTAACAGTGACATAAGCACACAGCAGCCATGCCATGTGATATTTAAACTAGACACTGCCTGCACTAACAATAACTTACCTGCTAGTGTATTAGAAACAACCACAATGCCCAGAGACATTTGTGCATGCTGGTCTGAAGTGCATTATCCATGCTTATATACTACCACACTCATAACAATTTTGCATTCAGAGATTGAACTTTCTCAACCTGGGATTTGTTGTGTAACCAATTTGTAATCTATTGGGAAATGTAGCAGTTTACATTAATTTTGTCTCATTTTTCAGTAGTTCCAGCATGAAGAATAGTATCAAAATCCTTGGCCAGGTCTAGATAGGCAGTGTGCACAGAGTGACCACTGTCCACAGCCTCGTCACCTTTTTCAAAAGAAGCTTATTAAATTCAGGAAACAAGTTCTGTCCTTCAAAATCAAACATTATGGGGTTGAGACAAGATCTGTCCCTCACAAACCAAACAGGTTAGGGTCGAAAAAAGATCTGTCCTTCACAAACCAAACAGGATGGGGTCTACTTCATTTAAGTTGCCTGTGTCTGTATAAATTAGTTCCATTATGATACATTTCATTTTTAATTGCATTAAAAGCAGCTCCATATTATTCAGCCCAGGTACACTTGTCCAACCAGCAGAAAGATAGCATGTCTCAATTAAAAATACCAATGTATTATACTAGTGATAATAAAGATCTAATGGAAATAATTAGTAGCCATTGGCGCATCCTTACAACTGATGAGGAACTAAGGAATATAAATGGGGATAAACCGAAGTTCCAATATAAGAACAAACCTAATCTTAAAAGACTACTGTGTCATCCAATAGTTAATATTAGTGATCATACTTATACCGGCACTCATTGCTGTGGTAAATGTAATTTTTGTGTATGTATTGAAACAGGAGATAGTTTTGTACATCCAGATACAGGACAGTATTATAGGTTTCATGTTTCTGCAGATTGTGGTACTGCTCATGTGGTGTATCTGGCTGTTTGTCAGAGATGTCAATCATTCTATGTCTGTAAAACAGATAGGGCCTTTCTGACCAGAATCAGAGAGCATCTCTATGCCATCAGGATAGGCTATGCCACCAATGCCTTGGCCAAACACACCATGGCACAAGGGCAGGAACACGTTTTTCATTTTATGGTTATAGATTATACTATTCCCCTAATGAGAGAGGGTGACATACGAAGCAACACAGAAAAGAAGGAAATGAATTGGATTATGAGAATGAGGGCAGACAAAGGCAGAGGCCTAAATGAGAGAGCCTCAATTAAACCCGTCTTAAGAGCCAGACGTTTGGTTATCAGATAGCCACACCATTTAGGAAGGCTATGTCATGATTTACACCTATATATTAATTGGTATATACACATGTCAAAATAATTAGAAATCTGATTATTTAAAAGCAGTATTAGATAGGAAAATGTGCATATATAAATCTCCTGGTTCCCAACTTTAATATGAATGCTTTATTAATATATAGCAATGCATAAGCCATGTAGTATTGCATATTTGTACGTCTTTATACTATATATAGTTTCCAGTTTTAGTGTGAAGGTTTTTGTAAACATAATTTGTAAATCCTAGTTTTCAATTTTGATACGAATGCTCTATTAATATATAGCAATGGACAAACTGTGTATTGTTGCATATTGTACGTTCTCATACCACATACTTGCCAACTTCATTGTAAAGCTTTGTAAATAATTTGGGTATTTTTGTATATTTACATGTCTTTACATCATATTTATTTCAAGGTAACACCATAAATTAGATAGGAATATGTACATTTCCTGGTTTATATGATTTCTAACTCAAAGGCTTCATTAATACACAATAATAAATAAAGCGTACACTATTGTATAGTCGTATGTCACTACATTACCTTACATTATATATTTTGCGTTTAGATATCACCTAGCATATAGAGCATTGCAAATAAAATGTTTTCATAATATAAATTATATAAAGTGTTTAATGTTAGGATGTTGCACCAAGGAAGTAGTAGTAGGTTATATGTATATTTCACATAGATATATATTTTATACAATTTCTATAGGTGTTCGGTGCACATGTATAATAGCCAGTATAGTACAGAGACATTTTTGTACTAGATTATTTTAAGCATTATATGTAACTTGATCATGGAAATTTTAAAGTATTAGGACAGTTAACTTGCACTGTAGAAATAAGATTATCTGTAGGAGCAATTCCTAGAGTTCTTGAGTGTCTAATTTCATTTGAAAGAATGATAGTTTTAGTAATGCATTTAATTCGAGTGTCTACCTTTAATATGTTTAATTGGTTAATAGGTTTTAACATGCGACAATTATATAAAGAAGTGATTTTTAAAGTTTTTGAAATTTAACGGTCTGACGAAGCTTTATGTGAAAGCACTTACTTGATGCATGCGAATTAAAATCAGACTGTATTTTACATAACCAAAGTATTACTTATTTTGCATACTTTCTTATACTGGATTTGTTGCTGTGCTGTGGTTGCCTCTTAGTTGTTTTATTTGGACTCTGATGAGTTTCTGTACTGACTAATTCAAAGTTGTGAATCTCAGGTTAATAGTTGTCTATTCACCTATGTACCATGTCTTAACAATCATGCAGGAAGTCAGAGAGACCTAAATGTAGTAATAATTAAAGATATAAAGAGATACTTTTATAAAATATAGGTTAAAATGCAACATTATACATAAAGCCATTGTTAAAGACTGCAGTACTAAAATAAACCACATGGCAATGGTGGTGCTGTTGTGCATTAGTCCTGACACTATTTGTGTGTATAATGGCAAGGTTAAGCTCACCCAGCAGCACAATTACAATGTAACTAACTGGATGTGTACGGAAGGTGTGGAGGCTGCTACAGTGTAACTGACTGGATGTGTATGGAAGATGAGGAGGCTAGAGAAAGTGACAGAGGAACAGGCAGGCACAAACTGTCATCATGAGACTTAATGAACTGCTGTGAATAGTGAGGCTGACTGGATGAATAGTCCTGGCAGCAATGAAAGAGTTGTGAAAAGCTAGAATGTTCAGATTCATTCAAAAAGCTTGGAGCTTTACATGTTGAGTCAAGCTGCAGTCAGAGGGACTTGATGTACTTTGTCTCTGGAAGTGTGATTCATTGAGGGATGGGCACTGTCAACAAACAATGTCCCATGGAGGGAAGGAGGGATGGAGGGAAGGCTCAGTGGAAGGCAATGCAAATGACGTGCAATCTATTGGCTAACCATGATGCCAGCTGCATTACTATGGCAGTTGTCATACAAAAAGTTTGGTGCAGCCTTTGCCGTTACACAGTGCTTTGTAATCTTTAGTTGTGATTCAGTGTTGGTGACAGTGCTTCTGCTTTTTTGTGTTATTGTAATGGCTCAAAAAGTTTATTTGCTTATTTAATTCTTATTGTTGAAAATGGAACGACCAATATCTATCTATCTATATATATTTATATTTATAAAAGTATATATATATATATATATATATATATATATATATATATATATATACACAGTACAATGTGAAAACTGTATTTCTATGGTGTGTGTGTGTGTGTGTGTGTGTGTGTGTGTGTGTGTGTGTGTGTGTGTGTGTGTGTGTCTGTGTGTCTGCAGGTATGTGTGTGTCTGTGTGTGGGTGTGTGTGTGTGTGTGTGTGTGTGTGTGTGTGTGTGTGTGTGTGTGTGTGTGTGTGTGTGTATGTATGTGTGCACATGTATGTCCATATATTTGTGTGTGTATATGTTTATGTATGTGTGTATGTGCATGTATTTCTGTGTTGTGTACAAGCATATGCATACATTTTTTTGTGTGTGTGCATGTTTATATACAGACATATGCTTGTATGTGTATGTGTGTGTGTGTGTGTGTGTGTGTGTGTGTGTGTGTGTGTGTGTGTGTGTGTGTGTGTGTGTGTGTGTGTGTGTGTGTGTGTGTGTGTGTGTGTGTGTGTGTGTGTGTGTGTGTGTGTGTGTGTGTGTGTAGGTGACATGATTTAAATAGAGATTATCAGAAGGGTAGCAGTGCCTGTTCGATTTGCTTTTCATCATCTTTCCTCCACATATATATCCATCTGTGCTTTAGTCTGTGCAGTATCAGTCAGGCACCATGTGATTAAAAATAAACACAATGCTGTTATAATATTCATGTATCACTCAACAGACAATTCTTTCTTCTAAATAATCTTCCTAAACATATAATTAACAGTACAAACATTTCTACTTTTAAACTAAAGTTCAACAATTGCATTGGGGATGCCATTTATTTTGCATACATTTATGAAGAAGATGGTATTTAGACATTTTCTGTCCATTGACTTCTAAAAAAATTATAAAATGTGGTCTACCTTTTAATATTTCTTTTGGTTTTAATGTAGTCTACTATTTTTACCATGCAGTTATTTATTTATTTTGTTTATCGTTTGTTCTTTGCATTGCCTCTGGAGAATACTTCTATCAGACAAGTAAGCTTAAAAACTCTCTGCAGTACCACTTGCCTTGCCCTGCACTGATCCCTGTGACACATGAAACAAGACCTCCATTGGGTAAGAGTCACTCACACATCTAACTGTGATGTGATAATTAAATGGTCCTGACCTGTGGGTATCCATGCAGAATACCCTGGTTTTGTATAGCTGTTATAAGCAGCAGTGCATGCTCTAACTAATTTAATCAGAGATACTTTATATATTTCCATTTTATTTTCCCACAGACAATGTCATTAAGAACTGTCCTGCTGCGCTTTCTTGCTGACAAGCATAATTAAGACCTGTCATCATAGCGGCATGGATGTCCATCACGAATACTGTACACTCATTTGAAACAACTTGCTTGATGAAAACCCAATTTAATTGTGTGCTCTAGGAAGTTGTTTGAGTGACAGTCCATGTAGCAATCTAACTAAGCCTCTTTCATTTTCTTAGAGAAATTATTGACCCAGCTGTGGTGGCTGGTAAGGACAACCGAACCACATTCCTGTGTAGCAACAGAAAATCAATTGTGTGCTTTTCATAAAATTAATAATTTCACTTAAATGATATCAATTATCCTTGATTGCACAAATAAGTGAGGGTCTTTCTTTAGTTTGCAAGCAACAAGCAACACCTTGTTCTTCCTGCTATTAAAGAACAAAGAACCCAAAGAGATAATTTAAAACATAATGATAGGGTGCAATTCTGGCTGTATTTTGACTAAAGAGTTTTTGTATTTCTTCCTATTATTTAAAGAAAAATGATTAACATTTAGATAAGATCCTCATTCCCTGAAGTTGCTTTACATTCCACCCACCTCAATATCTCTGTTTGTAATAATCCTTGCCTGAGATGTCGCAGAGTTAGCAAGATCAGTGAGACACTTCAAAAACACATAATAAAAAAAAACACAAGAGTTCTCAATCTCTGAATAATTACAGTGTCAGAAGTTCGACTGGATGTATTTAAGTAAAATAGACCAACAAATTAGTAGCTGATGTCATATTGTACTGTAATGACCTCACTCATCTCCTACGAGAGAAACAGATTCCGTAGTTTCTACCATTGAACCCTTACAGTGCAAATGAAACAACACTTTTTCAGTAGCCTGCGTCTGTATTAAAATGTCACATAAAATCATTACAAAGGAAGCCATTCAATGGCTCACTTTTGATGTTTATATTTCGTTTGTTGTTACGGTGACCTAAATGTTGATTGGAAAGTCTCTCTGGGTGATTTTAGATTTCCATCTTTATAGGTCTATGGTTTCAGTCAGTTAATACACTTGATAACAAAAAAGACCCTGCACCAAGTATTTTTATCACTAAATATCTATTGTGTAGAACCACACAAAACTGTACAGGCTGAAAAGGAGTTTTCTGCTTCAGAAGTGTAATGAACATTTATATTAATCCAGTGCTGTATTCCATAAAGTGGAACATGCCGTACCCTTTAATTTCATGTGCTTATAGGTACTTCTTAGGCTGTTGATCTGTGTCTGGATCTTCAGAAATCAAGCCTTACACTCCCAAGAAGTTTTTTTTTTAGTTCTTGTATTTTAAGTATAAATAGCCCTTGAATTTTAGGTATGAAAAATCCAAAGCCAGGCAGCCATTTACATATTAACCCCTGTCCATAAGGGACAGAGTTGTTAGACTAGAGGTGTACTTGTGGATTCCATTCCAGTCACCCAGACTGCACTTAAACAGAGTAAGAGACAAATTTTGCTTTATGTGAAGAAGAAGATGATTCCAGATAAGTTGTATTCTCCATGATACTCGCCAATCCCTCCAACGTGTTCTTCTGCAGAAGAGACTAATATCCCTTGAGTCAGCATTTGTGGGACTACTTGACTTTAGGATGTGCAGTAGGTCTGAAATGATGCTCTTGTTTTTAGATGGTGCTGTTTATTATTCACTTCAGTGCGTATAATAAAAACGATATAACATTTTTACGCAGAAGGAGATTTCTTATGCACAAAGAGTATTAGAATTAAAAACCCATCTTAGAACATACTCTCAAGTAAAAGGCCATACATTTTCACAGTGACTGCTTCTCCTGTGATACTAGGTGACCCTAAATAAGAGTGGAACCAAGTGAAACTTAACCCTTACCTCTGTCCTGAGCAGCAACATAAACAATCTAACAATCCGACTCTGCTCTGGATTAATATAGAAAAGCTGCTTAACCCACCCCCACTATCTCTTGTAGATAATACAAATCCCATGACCAGTACCAAAGTGCATTCTAGCTTTGATTCAGTACAGTTATAGTTTAAAATGACGGGACTGTTATCTTTTAATACTATTAAGATTAAACATATACTCTTCTATTGTTGTCTTTCTGATATTACTATCTTGGTCAAAGACAGCTCCAACACAGCCATCCCCTCCAAAGGCAGTCTTATCTTCACCTCTTGTAACAAGTCACAGAGAAAGCGATCTCTAAAAAAGTTGTTTAGTTTTATCATTCATGATAACTTTCAGTCTGGCAAACATACATAACACACTGCGTCTGGAAACAACCAAAATCTAACTAGAACCATACAGAGCTAAGACATTTCTTTGTCATGGTATTTCATTAGCTACTGCTAATATGCAATTACCATCTCCAGTTTTGTATTCTGAGCATAATGTAACAAACCTACAATCTCCATAAACTTCCCACTTACATTATAAACATTTCCTCTTCCTTCAACATTACCCGGTATATTTAAAGGGGTGGGTACTTCACCAATAATGCCACGCAGCCCTTGAGACCATGGCAGACTCTACACAAATATTTTTAATTACTGCTCTCTGGTTGAGTTCTAGTTATCCTCTTCTTGTCTACAATATGTCTCCTACTCCTTCACCTCGCCTTTAGCGCCTTCTTCACTCCTTTTTATCATACATTCATAACGCTTCTCCTTTCTCAATCTTACCTTCACTTTTCATCCTTATTTTCCTTTCATTATTTCTTTGTGTAATCAGTATCAATTTGGTTGCAAATTATACACATAAATGTTAAATTTTATTTATTTTACATTTGATTTTATATTAAAGCTAATATAATAATACTGAGAGAAAAGAGGAAGACTGTGAGAGAAGAAAAGGTTGCCAGTTAAGAGCAGAAATTCAGTTTGCAATAGTCAGCAGGGATGGAAATTAGACATGACACAGGACTGTCATGTGTGCTACACCTTGTTTGTATTATGCCTACAGTGGTACGTAATGGATAGATGCTGAGTAAGTTTTAAGGAAACGCAAAGTTCTCTTCATTATGTATTTCTTGGTTAAGTGAGTTCCATGGAGCCAAATACCTTTTTTCACATAACTAATTGGAAATTATACAATGCCACCTCGGCAAAGATGGGAAATGTGCATGCTAATTGGCCAATCCAACCAGCGTGCACATTGTAAATCCAAAGCAACCAAATAAAAAAGTCCAGCCGCTAACATATCATGCAGCTGCGAGTACAAATGATCTAAACAATACTAAAACCCTAATGTGAGATGTACAAGAGTTTTAAAAGGTTGACAGTGAGCTACACAAGATGAACTAAGCCCGATTCTGGACATTTCTCTGTGTCTCTCATTTTTTGCCTCCTTCCTTTTTACTGAAGAATAGCCAAAAAAATGAAACTTATACCATATTAGTTTTGCCCCGGTTTCTGTATTTAGCAGTCGTTGTGGTAATAATCTTTTCTGGGTGGGATTGCTATTAATGAAAATGGCTAAATGTGTCGATTCCGTCATTGTGCTACTTGCCTTAAAGGGGCATTTAAAGGATTTTAAACAATGGGTTTGTAATGTTCTTATCTGTAGCAGCTATCCAGTTTTTATAGTACCAGTAACATGGCAGCACTAAGAATAGGAGCCGCATCTCTCAATCTCCAAGCATTAAAAATTGTAACACTAGCCTTAAAAAAATCATAACAGAGGGGTACTTTCTTATTTTTCACAATATCACAATAGAAGGTATTAATACAACTAGATAAGATTGCTACTTCTTAGGAAATTAGAGGTCAGGAAATCTGGAAATTAGAGTGTGTGTCAAGAAATTCAATTTTAGAGTACTTGTCAGGTATTTTCAATCATTCTGAAAGCTAACATATTTCTGAACTATATTTCCTAAAATGCTTTTTAAGTTTCCCCTGCAGATATTATCCCATTCTACAGTACTTAGACTCTATTTTATCCAGCACCACATGCCCCTGCAATACAGAAATATAAAACAAACTACAACATAAGACAAACTAAATTAAAAGACAAATAAACAATAAACACAAAGAGAAAGTGTGGACTACTTTATCTCACTAAAAGTGGAAGAATACATAGTAAAGCAAAAATAAACCTAAATAACAACAACAAAAAGGTAACACAACACAAAACTAAGAGCATTGTATAATAGCAGTAACCCACGGCTGGGTGTGTGTAATGCTGGATTTACACACGGTTGGCTTTATTTAGTCACTCGGGCTTTGCCCTCATGACCAAACCACACCGACCATGGGTAAATCCAGCATTACCCACACCCAGCCGTGGGTTATTATTATATTATATCTGTGAACTATAAGAACCTCGTTGTCATGAATTCTTGGTAGATAATGGCAGGTTGTAAATGTTAGTTTATGGGTCTAAGTGGAGGAATGATCTGAGGAGAAATGCGGCTTGTGTTCTAGGAGGCCAGTGGCCCTTTTCTAAGGAGAGGTAGTGATGCACACTGTAAGGGGTGAGTGAGATTAACCCGAAATTTCTATACATGATTTGTGGGTTGCAGGAGAGGTTATGATCCTACCAGACTTTATAGCACTGATGTAGGGTTTTTTTTAGATTTTACATACATTAGTTTTAGTATGATATTTGAAGGGAAAACAGGGTTATACGTAGTTACTACAGATGTAGTCCAGGAAGCCACTGAAAAGCCTTGTCCAATTTCGCAGTTACTCCAGTACACTGCCTGGTTAAAGATTTATTCAGTCGCACAGTTGACAAATGACAGCCAAGGAAATCAAATCATAGGTTCTGTGCTGTCAGACTTGGATCTGTCCAAACTCCAAAGTTATGCCAGGTAGTAGGGGGGTTGTATGAGGTGTTTATGTGGAACAGAAGTCATTTTCTGGGTTTCAGGTAGCATGTTGTTCCTGCAGTTAGGAGTTAGTGTGGATTTTTAGTAGCCTTAGTCAAAGGTAAGAATGTGTTTCCGAAGTGCATTTTGAAAAGTAATAGATGTACTGCCTGATTTCAGTTACGTTGCATCATCTGCATACAAAGATGGACGTTAAGAAAGTCGTACGTTAAGAAAGTCTTACGTTAAGAAAGTCGTACGTTAAGAAAGTCTTACATTAAGAAAGTCTTACGTTAAGAAAGTCTTACATTAAGAAAGTCTTACGTTAAGAAAGTCTTACATTAAGAAAGTCGTACCTTAAGAAAGTCATGCATTATGCTTTTGATCCTCCTCTCCACTGCCTCCCCATTCATTTCCCAGTGATCTATTTGTTCCTTTCCTAGAACAACAGCCAGTTACCTACCTGTCCAGGTAAAATTGTTTGTTTATATAGCCATGGACTGTTCACTCATTGATCGGTGGGTCTCATCAGCTCATTTGTTCCCCAGAGACTTGACAGTCAGGTGCTATGGACATGTGCCAACCTGCTGAATATAGGACATGTCACTCCTCCCCCTGAATGGCCTAATCATTACAGAAACTCTCTCAGAATTCAGTTGGTGCCTTTCCAATGAAGCATGCATGTCTCCACAAAAATGCTACTCCGTGTGCTCTGTGGAAGTACCTGTTGGCAGTATGTGATCCGCATGTACTGTACTGAATGGGTGCAATGTCTAGTGCTCCCTCTAGGTGTCACCCAAGCAGCAGGTCAGAGCTGCGCCTCACTCTGCCCAGGATCGGTGAACCAGCAGTGGCTGCTAACCACCATCTCCCACAAGACATTCACCTCCAAGTGGCTATGCAGCTAATTCAATTTAAGTCATCTAGGTCACCCTCAGGGCTTTATCTTCTGCATCACCATGGTGAGAGCAAGGATTTTTCTTGATATATCTCCTCTGGTTTAAAAGCTATTTAGATAACCGCCAACAATCTGTCAAGTGGCATAACTCTCTAAACCTCCACTCCCAACCTCCTTAGGTGTGCCACACGGATCAATCCTAGGGCCACTTCTTTTTAATATCCACACAAACTAACTCCACTCAGCTACCTCTAAAGCTGACATAGTCCAATATGCTGATGACACAACCCTCATATGCTCTGCACCCAACATCCAACTTCTCCAACAAAAAGCGCAAGAAGCCTTCTCTGAAATAGAGAACTGGCTTAACAACTTACAACTCATTATAAATCCCAAGAAAACACAACTAATGTTATTCCACTCCACTAAAACAAGCAACCTTACCTTCTCTATACACTCCACCAGTAAAACCCAAATCACCCCGTCACTGAGGCTAAACTCATAGGAGTTACCATTGACCAGCAACTCAAATTCACAAAGCACATACCAACAACTATCACTAAAGTCCACAAAAAGCTAGGTTCCCTCTATCACTGTAAAAGTTATCTAACCACCGAATCTCGAATTGCAATAACCAGGACCCACCTCCTATCAACTCTACTTTATGCATCTCTAATTCTAACTAATCTTTACAAAACTTAACTTAATAAACTTTCCATCTGTTACAGCAAAATTGCTAGATTTGCTACCAATGCCAAATCATGGTCCCACCACTGGCTTTCCCTACAAGCCTTGACTGGCTTAAATTTCCAACTTATTAAGGTGCCATCAACTCAGCCTAGCTCATCTAAATCTGTACTATCCTGAGAAAACCCCTGACCTGACTGGCATACTGAACTTCTACAATTCAAATAGACAACATCGATCCTCCAACAAAGCCTTAATCGAAACCATCACATGCAAAAACAACTCCAGGGACTCACTATTTGCCCATGAAATA
>NC_056726.1:1511258083-1511298083 GCF_019279795.1 Protopterus annectens
TATAATCTTGAAATACTGAAATAGCTTATTTCGTCTCGAGACTATAAAGCCGAAAAACCAAAACACCGAAACTGCAAAAGTCAAAACAGTAAACGTAAACACACCATACACCACACAACACATACACCATCCCACCCACATTACAACAAACAAACAAAACACACACAAACATAAGAATACAAATAAATAAACCTACTCTACTTCTAAGCAGGGGGGTAATCACCCCTGGACCCCCCATGTTTGGGGCTGCGCCCTCACACCCCCGCTATTTATATATACTAACTCCGAGGTTGCATCAAACAGAAAAAGACAGTAAACTCACCACTATGCACTCTACAGTCCCCTCGCACACGCACAACACAAATGTACAAACACCACCACTTTCAACACTTCCACACTCATACTCTTACCTACCTACCCTAAACCACACCTACAACTTCCGAACACGCTCACATGCACTCATATTCCTACCCAAAACCCTTAAGAAAATATTTAATTACCTGAATTTCCAACCATATCCACATATCAAACCGTAAATCAGGCACACAGGACATCCCACGTCAAGTATCGCACCACCACAACCGTGAATCTGACATTTCTGGATTTGCGGTTATGGGGTTTCGCTATTTCAGAAGTTCAGCTTTATAGTCTCGAAATACTGAAAAATTCGATATTTCAGTATTTCGAGATTATAAAGTGAATCCACAGATATATATATATATATATATATATATATGTATGTATAGGTTTACTATCAAAATTTGGAAAGGCAGTTGTGCATGTATTCACATTGCTGAACCGAAAACTCAAAAATGTACTCACCGCATATTCCAAAATATCAGAAATGATAACCGCAACAGCCCCACTCATAACACCGAACGTTTGGAATTGGAAGCCCATGTTAGTGCCCCCACACCACCTGCAACTTAAATAGGGTTGGGAGGGTGGCCTAATGGTTAAGGTGTTTGCCTTACAAATACAAGGTGCAGGGTTTGAGTCTTACAAGGGATAATTGGCTAGGCTTAAAACGGCTCGCAAGGGCAGTTAGCTTAGTACTAACCTATGAACCTATTAACAACTACGAGATTGCACTACAATGAAGAAAATGGAAATTCCCCACTGCCCACTGTACCGCATTCTACATTCACTGTGCTGAACTCATAAGATTAAGTACAGCTCTACATTCGTTCTTATGTTTCACAATCTTGCAGTTCAGCATTCCGAAGCTTGAGCACCATGATTACGACCAAGCAGCAGTCGTACAACTACCATTCCAAATTTTGACAGTAAACCTATATGTAAATACATACATATATATATATATATATATATATATATATATATATATATGTTTGGGTCTAGGACTGTTGCGTGCACTTTCGTGAAAGTGCATTTTCATTGAAAATGCACTTTTGCTAAAGTGAGCTCAAAAAAAAAAAAATGACAGAATGACTGTTGCTGAGATCACGGTACAGTGGGGCTAAGGGAATATTGCCCCCCTGCATAAACGTGTTTACTGGGTTTTTTTTAATGTGTTTTTTTTTTTTTTGCAGACTTTCCCAAAAGTGCTTTTTCAGTGAAAGTGTTCTCGACCGTTTCAGTTTCATTGAAACATGCCATTAATAATGAGTCCTAGATCCATATATAGATATAGATATATATATATATATATATATATATATATATATATATATATATATATATATATCTAAGAAATGAACTTCGTGACAATAAAAGCATTCAATAAAATAGTAAATAACACCAACAACTCTTGTAGAACTTTAGCGCTTTCGTCTTATTTATTATCAAGACTTCTTCAGAAAGACATGTTTCATAAGTATGAGCAACCATTTTCACTTCCTTTATATACATTAGTTCTAGCAGGCCATTTAAATTAACAACAGTTCCTTTCCAATAGGAAAGTGTGAACAAGCAGGGTGCTGTGTGCATTTTCATTAACATTATAATTGCAGTTACATAAGGCAAATTGGTCAGACAGTAATAGCCTTGTGGTGCCGTGTGCATACTAAAAGGGATAGTGTGCAAAAAGGGATTGTGTGCAAAAAAGGGATTGTGTGCAAAAAGGACTATATATATAGTCCTAGATCCATATACATATATATATATATATATATATATATATATATATATATATATATAGCTGAAGGGTATGTTTTAATTATGCATTAATTTCTTCAGTTATGTTTGGATATATTGGATTTGCAGTATGACAAATCGTAACAGAAACTGAATGTGACTACATCCCCTATCCCCCCACCCCAGTTTCACCAGTGAACATGGCAGTTTCACTGACAGACGGGGAACTTTCTTTTTTTTGCCACTTAGCGACGTGTTACTGTTCATATCCAACATTTATTCAAGCTGCTGACCTGCTTTGCATCTTCTTTTTTACTTTAACATTATATCTTGAATTATGCCTTTTGAAAGGTATATTTCATGTCTGATGGTATAATCTTACAAAAAGTATAAAAACAGAAACGATTCATAGCTTTCAGATGCTTATCCTGACTGGAAACCTTAGGGCAGAATTTCTCCGATATTTGTCTTTATAACCTTACAGAATGGACAGTTGCTTTGTATTTAATGCAAGCATCCTGTTGTGGTGAATTAGTATTTATAGAATATTCCCAGGGTGCCTCTTGTTGTTTTGGCATTCAGCCATTTCTTCCATTAATTTGCTTTTGAATCCCAAAGGAGTAGTAACTAACTGTATTTTTGACCACCAAGTCTTAAAAGCCAGGAGGGGCACGTAAGGGGAGCAAGAAATGTATTGACTGAGATTGATCGAACTGTCTGCACAGCCAATGCCTTACAAGGGGTAGACGAAATGGCAGCCTCCACTAATCTGTCATCGTCAACCTCTGTATATTTTCTCAGAGCCCACTACTACGGGTTAGCTGCCAAATGACAGACTGAACATTAATAATGAATCAACTCTGAAAAAGGTTTGATTTGGGAGGACGTTTGTATTGAGCACATAGCAGGAAGCTTATACAGTGGGGTTATGTAAACAAGAATGTTAATGTGACCCTTATTCGACTGGAAAAGAACAGGTGCCATTCACCACTGTGATAGTCTCATGCAGTCAGCACAACCTGATGTACGTACCCTGTTGTGCTGTCATTACTGAGAAGATGAGGCAGACACAGTGATAAAAAGAAAGACAGGCATTAAGATGAAATGCAGTTCTGCACAGTACCTAGAGACCCTTCTATCTGTCTGCTCCCTGTGTCGCGACTGCACAGAAATTTTAAACCTGATCAAAGCTGTACGGTGTGTGCCCCTTTCATATCCACCCTGCAGAGAATATAAACTGTTATGCACAAAGCAGACAGCAATAAAAGTAAGAAACTTATCTCCTTTTTAAACTGATACTTTGTGTATTGTGCATAAATGAACAAGAAACTGGTTGGAATAGTCCATTGTTAATTAACAAACAAATATAAGGAACGATGCTGTCCAGTATTTTTGGAAATGATTGTTGTGGTGTGGTTTTCCCATTACGCTCAAGTTCCTGCTACCAGGGACAACACAGAAGGACTGCTTGTCTATGTGTTTTACATCCTGTTCCTAAAGTCCAAAGGTCTCAAACCCAGGAAAATTGAAGGAAGCTCTTTAGCTTCATAGCCTTGACTGCAGCTTCCTTCTTTCAGGCAGAGTCAGGTTTATATATCCCAGATAGGTAAGTCACAAAGCATGAACTCATGTTGTTTCTCTGATATCTAATTTTATCTGAATCCATGTTTTTGGGAGAACTAGACCCTGTCCCATCAGATAACCAACCTTGCATGGGTTACCAGGCTATCACAGGGCAAACACACACACACACACACACACACACACACACACACACACACACATGCCATGCACATGCGCGCATGTGCAAAAGAATCAATGTATGCATACCTAATGGCATTTATGTATTCATGTGTGTGTGTGTGTGTGTGTGTGTGTGTGTGTGTGTGTGTATTAATTTCACTTTTCTTACCTGGATGGTACTGTACAAAAACATATCTTCACTGGAGGCCTGGGAAGTAAAGCACTGCCCACAAGAATGAAATATTCTACAGCATAATAACTGGCAATTAGCGCAGATGATTAAGTATATGAGCTGTGGTGAAGGGTTTGATTCTCTCTGCTGCTGTTTGCCTGCTGTGTGTCTCTGAGCAAGTCACTTAACAATACAGTATGTTGGAGCACTTGAGGAACTGAGCTAGTCTCCTTGGGATCTCTTTGCTTGCCTTGTAATTACCAGTGAAGCTGTAAGTTACGTTCACAATACAAAGTAAAATACTGTAAGATAGGATTGAGGTCTGTAAGATAAAACAGACACTATAAAGAGACATAGCTACCAGTATACAGGATAATCGTTGTATCTTGCCTACAGAAACTAGCCATAAATAGAAGAATATTCAAAGTCAATGTGGGCTGTGGAAGGTAATTGCTGACCCAGCAAAAATCTGTGTAAGCTAAGGATGAGTGTGCAAAAGGCACCTAAGCCAAGAAGTGATGTGGCAAACTGAGGGCTATCAGGCATCATTGCAAAATGCTGTAGCAGTGTCCTTATCTGTGCTACTCTGATAATATGGTACTTTTATTAAAAGATAAGAAAATACTGTTTAACTTCTTCTTCTTTCGGCTTTTCCCAGTTAGGGGTCACCACAGTGGATCACCTGTCCGCTCATGACTTGCAGTGGAGTTTTACAGTGTTGAGTTGCCAGCCCGGTGCCCAACCTTCCAAAGAAAGCACACACATGCATGCACTCATGCCTAGGGCCAATTTAGAGTGTCCAATCCACCTACAGCATGTCTTTGGGATGTGGGAGGAAACAGAAGCACCTGGAGGAAACCCACGCAACCACAAGGAGGACATGCAGACTCCACACAGAAGGCACCTCAGCCAAGGATCAAACCAGAGAACCTCTTGCTGTGAGGGGGCAACAGAGGAGATTGGGCTTATTCAGGGTGGTATGGAAGAAAATACTGGTTAACTACTGAGTAGTTAAAATGGTTGCTCACTTTACCACTTTACCTGTGATATGCTTGTTGGATATGGCACATACTGAGCAATCATGTGGCAGTTTGAGAACTCAGTAGAGGTCTTATGATAATAGCAGTTAAGGAAGCAATTGCATTTCTTGTTTTATGTACAAACACATCAGACTGAATGTAACCAAAATTCATGGGCATTCAAAAGCCATGTAGCTGAAGCATTGGGGAGTCATTTGCATATATCCCATGGGCCTCCATTACAGGAATTTTAAGGTACTACACTTTACTTTTTACTGGATGTATATACACATGCATGTAATTCTGTGGCACACTGACAATGGACTTATGGGTTGCTAACTGGGGTGCTTTTTTATACAGTTCACACATCTTCACTGTATGTGTGTGAGCATCTCTTGTGTTCCTCCCTGTATCCATATGGGCTTTCCACCAACATCCAAAACACATGCAGGTAGGTGAATTAAAAATCCTCTAAATTGCCCCTAGGTGTGTGTGTACCTGGTGAGTGACTATGTACAGGAATTGATTCGCATCCTGTACAAGATTTGCTGTTTTTCTTATACAGATTCACTGCTGGACTAGATTGTGTTCCCCTTGTGACCCTGAATATGAAAAAAATGATAAAATATAAACCTGCTGCAAAGAGACGTGGCGTTAATACAATAGAGAGTCGATTATCTGAACGGTCAGTTATCAGAACCGGCCTTCCATAGCTTTCAGGAAGGAAAAATCATAAAGTCTGAATATGTAAAGTATTCACTTGAGCGTGTCTTTTGAGCTTGTAGCCAGCTCATGTGTGAAAAATATTCTTTATTGTCCACTGGAATCACTGAATGGTTGAAAAGTATATTCCTGGGTGCCAAAAAAAAAACAAACAAGATTTTAGATGTTTTTTATCCAGTTCATTTTTATGTTTTATTATCCAAACAGTTTGATAATCCGAACTACCCTAATCCCAATTAGTTTGGATAATTGACTCTCTACTGTACTGTGAATACAATTGTTTCCTCGAAACCTTGATGTAAATAATATTGTTCCTTTAAGACAGACAAATAGATGCATAGTTAGAAAGGGATCTTGCAAGACTTACATTAATGGATCCAATTATTGTATTCTCTCTCTCTCTCTTTCGGCTTTTCGAATTAAAGGTTTTTATATAAAAAAGAGGGCTGCGAAGCTGTTAATAAAAGATAAGGTAGCATATCTTGGTGGGAAGGTGCCAGGGACAGCAGCCCTATGTGAAGAACTGCAGTAGAGGTGAGAGTTTGTAGAGTACATTTAAGAAGTCTGGAAATCTTCCTCCATGGATCTCAAAAGAGAAAAGTTATCTTTGGACGGTGCTGGTATCTGCATCAGAGACTTTAATGTTACTCTGTTTGATCCCATCATATTTCAGAAGAGTCGGTACCAGTATTTTTGGTTGTAGTTAATAAAACTACATTGATTTTAAGGTCTGATGGACTCAGCTATAGGTAATAATTTTTTTCTATTTGTGCACTGATATCTGTAACAATATATTGTCCAGACAAGACAGATTTTTAAGTCAGCTCCCCACCCTATCTCCTCAGGAAGGCCAAATCCTCCAGCTTTTAGGTGTTTAACCAGAAATCATTGTCATAGTTTTCTTGTTTACAAATTATAGGCACATTAAGGTAATCATTTCAGCCCCCCCTAAAATATTTCAGCTGCACGACTCTGCACAAGGCCTTTCTGAGCAGTCACTCATGTATTTGTAATTTCATAGGTTCTTACTAAGCTCACAAGCAAAGATGCCATCAAGACTTTAGCCCTCATCACCAAATTTCAGTGGGATACTAGCAATGAAACCCCATTAATTACATTTTTGTGCTATAAGCCAGCTGAGTATTTCTGATCATCCATCCTGTCATCTAGACTCCTTTCAAAAGTATTATAGGTTCATAGGTTAGTGCTAGGCTAACTGCCCTTGCAAGCCATTTTAACCCTAGCCAATTATCCCTTGCGAGATTCAAACCCTGTGCATTGTGTTTGTAAGGCAAACATCTGAACCATTAGGCCACCCTCCCACCCCCACCCCCAAAAAAAAAAAAATAAAATAAAACAGCCTCTGCAAGGCTTATTTATTTAATCTTCATTTTTAGGCAAGTCACAATCACTGTATACAAAATACAACGTACAAAAAATACAAAGTAAAAAAAAGATAAAAGTATGTCAGAAAACAGACAAGTATTTTTACACAAAAATAGTGTAGCACTAACTGCATGGATCAGAATAATTAAATAATAAGATATAATGTGGTCAGCATTAGATTGTACAATATGATTCAAGGTGAGATGACTGCAGAGTCAGTTTTATAGTAGGTTAGCAGCCAGATTTTCTAGGGAGCTGTACCACTTGTGATTATCAATAAAACTGAGAAATCATAAGTAACTGGTTTTGGAGTAACTCCTAAATATAGAGGAGCTATTGCAGCTGCAAAGCAGGTTCTCAGAGAGAGAGAGAGTTGTAGCAAGGTGCTACAGTCTGACTAGGGAGGAGGTAACAAGCAGCATAGTAGACCTGAGGGAGGTTTATTAATACCTCTGCTGGGCAATTGTCTAACCTTCAGGTTCTGAGTAGCCTACAATATTTCCAAGACTAGCTGCTGAGACTGATTCTGATAACCAGGGTCCGAGCAGTATCCATCCAATTTGATTTAGGATTTTTTTTATTGTGAACTTCTTTCAGTCCGAGGTCTGCCAACACTTGCTATTGTACAAGACCCTACAAAGAGCATAAGGTTATAGGCAGCATAGTTTTTAGGTTCACTGGAGAAAATAAGCCCCTCATCATAAGAATAAGTCAACCTTTAGAAGGGATGAAGACTTTAATGTTCTTAACTGAAATGAGCGTGATTGACAGGAACATCCTTCTGGATCTGAACCCAAGTGGTAAGATGTGTAAGTCATCAGTTGTACATAATGACACATATACATCACAATAAAACAGCTTAGGCCAAAAATTAACATTCTGTTCACATTATCAGTCCTAAGACCATTTTTTATATCACATCAGTCTGTGGACTGTTACAAGTCTAGCCAACAACCAACAGCTAGAATCAAACCCTGCACTTTATGTTTGTTAAGTGTAGATGTGTAACTATTATGTCAACCCATCATCTATAAACACTGAGATGAAAAGAGTCAGAACTGTTAAATGATCATCTCTTAATGCTGAGTTGGATCATTAGGCACAAAGTTGTCTGTATAAGCATGCATGACCCAGTCAAGTAGTGAGAGTGTTTTGGGAATGTACAACAAACGCATCAGTGTGAGCTGGGTGCGACAATGGAAACCACAGATGCCTAGTCTCAGACGTCCATTTTCAAAACTTTACCCACTGAGGTAACAACAACTAGATGTTGCAGGATGGTTGTCAAGGGCAGTCATGGAAGTAGTTCTAGGAAACAGTAGTAGGCTTTTTAGAAAATTATGTTTGAGGCTTCTCCTAAGTCATCTGAGAGATACTAGCAAGCCATAAAGGCTACCGGGATAGTGCCTACCACTCCAATAAAAGAGGACTTTGCAAAGTCCATGTAAAAAGATTATTGGATAATTGTAAAGATGCCCTAGCAAACATTTATTTATTTATTTATTTATTTATTTATTTATTTATTTATTTATTTATTTATTTATTTTACATTTGTTGACCAGGATAGTCCAACTGGATGCATGTCCATTTTCAGCGGAGCCTGGGGAGAGAAGCTCCAAGGGTAAGCAGATACAGCATTACATAATACCAGCATTACATATTACAAACAGACTATTTACAGAGATTACATAAGTAAGCAAGTTAAACAAGTTCCACAGGTTACAGTTAGTCCTGAGCACAAGTCAGGATTGAATTAAATTACACAGTAAACTGGTTAACAGATTTTTACACATTCGAGTTAGCCAGGCTTGATACATTGACATAGCCAGTTAAGTGACAAATGTTGTTTGAGTCTAGTTTTAAATTGACCTAAGGTGGAAAGTAAGGTAATATCAGCTGGAAGAGAGTTCCAGGATCTACTTACAGAGTTTGCAAAGAGAGAATCATCGGCTGTGTTATTAATTTTGCTAGTCTGAATTAGTAGTTTGTTAGAGGATCGAAGCGGTCTAGGATTGTTATAGGGGGTGATAATATTTTTAAGTGCAGGAGTATTGTCCGGATTATAGAGGATGTTATAGGCTATAATCAGTTGGTTATACTGGATTAGGCTAGGTAGTTCAAGCCAACCAAGCTGATTTAGATTGATGCAATGATGTGTCCTAAAAGGCAGCCCAGTGGCAAACCTGGCAATGTGGTTGTAGCAAATTGAGAGTTTGTTAAGGACAGTCTTGTTCAAATTCGAGAGTAGAGGGGATGCATACAGAAGGGTTGAAAGAAGGTGAGAGCGAGCTATGGCAATTTTAGCTGAAGGGGTTAGGAAGGCTTTTATTCTGTAAAGTGACCCTAGTTTTTTATTGATGGTTTTGATAGTTTGGTTAACATGTAGGTCAAATTTGAGATTATTGTCTATGATGACACCTAATAGTTTTGTAGATGGGTCAGGGGAGATTATTGTGCCATCATATGATTTTATGGTAAAGGTGAAAGCGGTAGACCTACGTGTTGGTGAAAATAACAGCATTTTAGCGTTTTTGGGATTTAGGATCAGACGATGTTCAGAAAGCCAGTTTTCTATTGTATTAAAGGTGGTCTGGGTAGCTGACCATAACTCTACTGGAGATGTGGCTGTGCAAATCAGAGTAGAGTCATCAGCATATTGGATACAGCTGACTTTTGGGATGACAGTATAAAGGTCATTAATGAAGATGGAGAACAGCAAGGGCCCTAGTATAGAGCCTTGTGGTACTCCGAGGGTGTTAGGTAGAAGGTTAGAGAGTTTGTTTTGCCAGAGGACAGCCTGCTGTCAACCATTCAGGTAGGATTGAAACCATTGGAGGGCTCCAGTATCTAGACAGAATGTTTGCAGGGTGTGGATTAAAAGTTGGTGATCAACCATATCGAATGCCTTGGAAAGATCCAAAAGAGGGCTGAGGATATATAATTATTGTTGCGATTATGGTTTATGGTGTTAGTAAAGGCTAGGAGGGCTGAAGTAGTGCTGTGATGAGGACGGAAGCCATGCTGAGTGTCTGCCATAAGGCGATTTTGGATTAGGTGGTGCATGAGTTGTCTATGAATACATTTTTCCATAATCTTTGCAAGTGGAGAGAGTATAGCTATTGGCCTATAATTGGAGAATTCAGTAGAGCTGCCTCCTTTGTGAAGTGGGATTACATAGGATATTTTCCAGATGGTGGGAATTTTAGCTTCTACTATGGTTCGATTGATTAGTATTGAGACGGGGTAAGCAATAGCATCAGCTGATTTTTGTAGGTACTCGGCAGGGAGTTGATCAGCAGAAAGTGTAGTGGGTTTTAATTTTTTGATCAAGGTACGGATAAGTGAAGTGGCGACTGGTTGGAAGCTGAATGCAAGTAGGTTTCTAGGGGTGCTACTTTCAGGACCAGGGGAGCTAGGAGGTAGTCGGCTAGCTAGGGCTTGAATTGTCTCAGTAAAGAATTAATTAAAACTATCAGAAACATCTTCAGGGGTTTTATCAATTAGTAGCAGCAGGGACTGGGGTTGAAGTTTGTCCAGGATGTAGTAGATTATTTAAACCTGCCCAAAACTTCTGAGGGTTATTTTGATTTACTGTCTGTAAATTACAGTAGTATTGTTTTTTGTCTTGTAAAATTGATTTTTTGGTTTCGTTCCTGGATTGCCTGTATTTAATGTGATCTTGAGGGTCTTTAGAAGAACACCATAAAGCCCATGCTTTGTTTCTAAGGGTAATTTTGAGTTTAGACTCTATAGAAAGCCATGGTGCAGTTTTTGCCAAGTGTATCTGGGAGAATGATGGGACAGCATTACAGCTCTACTAAACAATGGCAGTGAAGTGATGACCTTAATGTGGAAAGTGTTGGGACATGAAGGAAATCTCTACGCAACTCATAAAGCTGGTGGCATGCCTACCTGTAGCAAAGTTTTTAATCTGTTTGACGCACCCATCTATGAGGAAGTCCTAAAACTTCTGATGAGTTTTGATGCCCATTTTGTATCTGAAATCTATCCTGTGGTCAGAAGTTTCTGATGTAAAAGTGCTGTAGATGCTGATAACCTTTTTCGAAAAATATCTGCGGCATTAGACATGGCTGGTTTGGCATAGCCAATATGCATGGTCATTGTTTCAAGACAGTCAGGAGAAGTAACTCTGGTCTGGCAAGGACCACTGGGTGTCACCACCATTAAGGACAGAAATCAAAGGGTGCGATACAGCTGCAGAGAGATCACATTCCACCAGCTCCCAGGACAATCCTTAGCCAAGTTGATGTAACTGAGTTAAATTCATTCAGTGTAAGTCCTTTGCTGTGTCAAGGGAGTGCCTTGTTACTACTCCTGTCTATGATTATCATGGACAGGATGCCAGAGTGCACCAGGTTTAGGATGGTGAACTGCTTCAAGTGGAATCTCTGTTGCCTGAAAATTTTCTCTTGTTGTTTTCCCTTCATTGGATCATTATCTCTGTACTGAAATGATTTATTACCACGAATCTCTTAAAAAATTGATTTTTGTCTTAAGAATAAAGATCAGGATGGAAAAACTGATCTTAGAGGAAGAGTCAATTACCTTGTGGTCTTGAAATTAAGGGATGGTAACCACAATTCACTCCCAATTTAACATCTCTGTCCCTCATTGATAGAGGGAACATATAAATGTCCTAACACACGAGTCTGAGTTATTTGCATGCAAAATATATGGGCTGAAAATTGCCATGTGAATTTAAGGCTAAGTTTCTTAAGATCCTCATATATTAATAGCCCACTAAGTATCTATGAGCCTATGGTAAAAGGATTATGAGATTATGAGCAGATTGGACCAGCAATTATACCATTACAGATGTTTAACTGATATATGAGGCCGATAAGAGTTTTTTTTTTTTTTTTTTAAGAGTCTTCATTTGCAGTCATTCTGTCTCCATACAACCTGTGATCAAAAGCTCCCTATAGTGATTGAAAAAAAGAGGGCGCGGGTATATTCACTGGAAATCAAGTTTCTACGTTGGATCACTGGGTTTATTCAGTATGAAAGGGTGAAAATTTTGCTGATCTTGGAGAACCTTGGTGCAGAGACTCTGCCCATTTGAAGAGCAAACTGATATTGCCCAGATGTAGTCCAGACATCTTTTATGCATACCTCTGTCGAGGTGCTGCAGTTTTCCCAAATATTATCCACATTGACAAAGACAAAGGACAGACCAAGGTCATCCTCTCCCTTAAATTTATCGTAGTAATGGATTACTCTAAAGCTAATGTAATATACCTGCCTGAGAATCAGAAGAAATTCAGAAGCCCCCTGTCTGTGCAAACCTGATACATAAACCTCTGACATCTACATCCATGTTAGAACTTCATATCCCATTTTTCATAAGTATAACTGGGAAAAAAAAGCCCTATGGTGAAACTCCAGAAGTTGCTTCATGTAATAGATTAGCTACCTCCAGCCACAAGTAGATATTTAAACAGGCCAGCAAAGAGGTCACATCACTGCAATGATTAAGACAATATATGAACTGAAATTAGCCCTCTACTCCAAGGAGAACTATATGTCCTTTTTAACTTTATCAGAATTATGAATTGTAGCACCCGATAAAGCATTAAGCTCCATTCAGACAGCACTGTCTGTACAGATCCCAATGCCAAAATTAATGCCGTAGCATTTCCAATTACACCCCTCCTTCTTACCCCCATATTCCTCCCATTAAATGTCTAAATTACCCTTCCTCCAAAATCACAATGGACCAGATCCTTGAAGCTCTATACAAAATGAAAACCCATAGCCTCATGGGCCCACCCTAAGTACAAGCCCATCTCCTAGTTAGTACAAAGTACAACATTGCTAAACTTCTTCTACTCTGCCTACCAGGTATACACCCGATGTGTACAGAACAGCTGCCATGGGGCCAGTGTACACTGACATCACCACTGACCACATGCCGTGGCAACTAACTTCCTATTAGTCTCAACAACATTATCCGTAAAATCATGGAACACATCTTGGTCAGCCTCATAAAAAACAAAATTAGTGACCAAACAATATTTTATCCTAATCAAATCAACTTCACTAAAGGTGGATACTATCTTCTTAATCTGGTTGCTTTTTTGAAAGAGCAGTACATGCCATAGACAAAAGTCATTATGTCCACATTGCCTATCTGGACTTTACTAAGTAGTTGATATGATTTGTCATGCTTCCATTGTCAACAGTCTCACTTGTCTAAACATTAATCCCGATATCTCCCATTGTTTTTAACTATATCTTTTTTAGACTTGCTCTCCAATCAAACTCATATAATAGGAGCTGGTACCACCTTTTCAACTAAAAGACATGTCTGTAGTGATGTCCTCCAGGGTTTTATCCTGTTTCCATTCCTTTTTTGGCATCTACTTCTCCTCTGTGAAACAGATGTCAAAGATTTGTGACTATCCAGGTTTCCTGATGAATGCAAATTGTGTGCTCTGGCTGACTTCCTCATAGACACTCATATCCTTTAAGAGGGACTTGCCAGAACCAACAATTGATAAACCAGCAATGACCTGAAGCTTAACAACAACAAAAAAAAAATGCAACCATGCTGTTATTTTGTAAAATAACTCTGGTCTACTGATTGCCAAATATACACAACTCCAGTTAAGATCACACAGTCATTACAGATCTAATTACCATAAGCACATCCTCCAAGTCCATCATAACTCTCCTCCATTTCTGTCTCATTGTACATATCATAGAGTATAGTTCACTCTCTTGAATGTATTCCACTGCAGACATCCTGGCTAATCAGAAAGACTCTGCTAAAAAATATAAAAGGACTAACTTTACTGTCAGAATGACTGGTATGGCCCTCAGAGAGAAAGGATGTGCAGCCTAAGGCAAGATGCAGATAAGTGCAAATGGCCACAAGGCTCAATATCCTCAGAATGTCTATGAATACATACATTTATTGCCTTGGCTACCCAATCAAATTTAACTCCTCATGGTACTAGCAAGGTTCAAATGGTTATGAGATTTAATAGCTTTGGGATAGCTATGAATCTATGAATGAACTGCTTTACTGTCTCAGCCAAACTAAAAAGTAACAATGTTTGCATTTTGTACTATTTTCTATGTGGTGATCTCAGCTTCATCTGCCAGGATATGACAGATCCTCTCCTGCTAGACCAAATCCACCTGTGAAGTACCTTTAATACTAAAAACACTGACTTCAATGACATAATTTCAAGTTTAGTAAGTGGGATTTAAGCTCCTTTTGACATGCATTTCATTTCCAAAACTTCCCAGAGTTTGCCTCTTATGTTTGGTCTGATGATCATAAAATTTGTAGTCGCTAAATAGTGACAGATGTTTGAGTTTTAGATTGTATATCCTTTAGAAATGCATGTCAAGTTAAACCCAGTATTCTAACAATGTTTAACGTATATAAAGGTAACATTTAAAATATGTCTTTAATTTTTTCTTTGACCCCATTATTTTTTACTTAGATTTTTCAATCTAAGAGGTTGAAAGGTATTTATTATCAATTTGTAGTCTCTTTCTTCCAAACATGTATCTGACCATGAGGTATTTATAATCGATCTGTAGTCTCTTTCTTCCAAACATTTATCTGACCATGAGGTATTTATAATCGATCTTTAGTCTCTTTCTTCCAAACATTTATCTGACCATGAGGTATTTATAATCGATCTGTAGTCTCTTTCTTCCAAACATTTATCTGACCATGAGGTATTTATAATTGATCTTCAGTCTCTTTCTTCCAACCGTTTAGCTGGCCATTATGCTCTGTACGCTTGCATTCTTCTTCTAGCCTTCTTATATATTTTAACTCAGTATGGTTCCACCTTTTCCAAAGTTTAACCCAGAAGATTTATATGACTACCCGTTATAATTTTGAGGACTGAACTTGCAAAGCTGGAAATTACTAAAATGACAGTTCTGAGTTGCCTCTCTTACCAAGGTACAATGACTTCACAAGTAGTTTATTAAGACAAAGGAGGTATGAGAGAAAGAGACCCATGAGACAGACTATCCACCTACAAACACTATCTTTAAAAAACATCATCAGCATAATGGATGTTTGCATTTTAACTATTGAAATTTTAGTAGGTTTGTACCAAACCTATGAATTTATACATTTTCCTGAAAGTTGTATCAGTTTCTATTTTGGAGTTATTAGGCACCTAAGACTAGCACATTTGTCACATTTATATCATCTTTAGAGGGTCTTAAATCCTTCATTAGTGGAACAGAATCCCTTCACGTTCCCTTGAATGCTCCTGCCTTAAACTGCTCTTTTTATTTATAATACCAGTTTGAGTAACCCAGACTTGTGGGTTTTCCATTAAGAATGCTCACTTCTTCTTCTGAGTAAAACCTTTTAATCGCAAACCAAATCCTTGTGCATATTCTCTGCTCTGGTTCTGCTTTTCATGCTTTATTGCCAACATTCAAGTTCAACTTATGTTGCCATCTAAAGAAACAAACCAGGGATGCATTGGCTCGCATTGCCTCCAAGCCAGGTGTGTGAGTGTGTGTGTGTGTGTGTGTGTGTGTGTGTGTGTGTGTGTGTGTGTGTGTGTGTGTGTGTGTGTGTGTGTGTGTGTGTGTGTGTGTTTGTGTGTGTCTGTGTGTTGGTGGGGCAATAAAAACGTTCCATAATTACAAACAGCAAAACCAGCAAAACCTCCATTTACAAAGGATGGACACTTCTGCAGGGTCATATTTATCTGAAAAATAATCAAATAAATCCCTTTTCATGCATTTTACATTCTAGCGCATTTATCCTACAAACTGACATCCAACCTCATTGCAACCTTACCACTGTTGCCCAGATTAGACACCTTACATAATGAGCACAGGATCCCCCTGTTGCTGTTTATTTGCCAGCACATGAAAGGAGATATTCTTCAGCATATCTGAAAAGAAGTAACAGTTTCTCAGCCATCCATGTTATGTTGCTACAGGCAGACTATAATAACCCAGATGTAATTTGGAACTGAAGGTTTGATAATTAGATGCCAAATTGCAGAGGGTCCAATACTCTTGATCTATGATTATCTACATATGCAAATAATTGTAAATTGAATGTTAGTATTCTGTCTTACACTGATTCACAATTGCAGTCTAGGATAGGCTATGTTACTAATAGGTGCAAGGGTAATACCCTCAAGTTGCATGTGCAAAAATTTAGTATAGTTCATTTTGATAAACAAAACATTTGCACGTCGTACCACAGCTTACCATAAGAGGCTAAATAGACTAATGGGTCTGTAGTTCTATTGGTATGTGGTTGGGCTGCCTATATTTCAATGGGTGTGTGGTTGAGCCGCCTGTATTTCTATGGGTATGTGGTTGGGCCACCTATATTTCTATGCGTATGTGGTTGGGCTTCCTATAGTTCTACGGGTATGTGGTTGGGCTGCCTATAGTTCTATACGTATGTGGTTGGGCTTCCTATAGTTCTACGGGTATGTGGTTGGGCCTATAGTTCTATGGGTATGTGGTTGGCTACCTATTGTTCTGTGGGTATGTGGTTAGCCCACCTATAGTTCTACAGGTATGTGGTTGGGTTGCCTATAATTCTATGGGTATGTGGTTGGGCTGCCTATATTTCTACGGATATGTGGTTGGGCCACCTGTAGTTCTACAGGTATGTGGTTGGGCCACCTATATTTCTATGGGTATGTGGTTGGGCTGCCTGTAGTCCCATGGGTATGTGGTCGGGTTGCCTATAGTTCTACGGGTATGTGGTTGGGCCGCATATAGTCCTACGGGTATGTGGTTGGGCTGCTTATAGTCCTATGGGTATGTGGTTGGGCCACTGCTGAATAACAACACCAGAGTGGCTGTTTTCCAGGCTTCAAGAAAGTAGTCAGTGGCGAAGCTTAGATATGGAAGGCCATATTTGACATTGATAATCTGGCAACCTAACACATCATCAGGACCATCAATGAGGTGTTCTTATGTTTTGAAAAGAAGGAGAGGATTGGTTCAATAGTAATTATTGTCCTGGACTTTGGAATCTGTAGTTATAATAGTAGATGGAGTAAAATTTGCACTAAAATTGTCAGTGAGGATATTAACTCTTTTCTTTGGGTCAGAGAGGGCAGTATTGCTGTGGACTAGCCCTAAACATTGTTGGATATTGGTTTTAACTTTTAGACATAGTTAAAGAAAGAATAACAGTTATTATTTTTTTTTTTATTATTTCTGTGGCTGTTTTAAGTTCATGTTCTGCTTTGACTTTCCTAAAAGCTCCCTAAAGGCAAGTAGAATATTTTTTTTTATTTTATTTATTTTATATTTGTTGACCGGGAGTGTCTGGCTGAGCTATTGCCCTTTTTCAGCAGAGGCCCGGGGAGAGAAACTCCAAAGATATACAATGCAATAAAAATAGCAATACAGATACATGTCATTAAAAATAGCAATAGAGAATGTTGGTAGTTAAAATATGTAAGCTACATACATGTATATTGTTGACAGATAAAACAGTACTATAAACAATAAGGAGACTGTTAAAAAGTAGAATAAGTTGTATGTTTTGGTTTAAAAAGAGACTTGAGTAAATATAAGGTTTTGTATGCAGAGTAGCAGAAACTTAAAAGGTTAAATAAGAATTTCAGGGAGCAGAGTATAGAAGAAGCTTTGGAGGTTGCATAGGAAGCACAGGATGAAGTAGTTAATGATAAGTTTTAGTAAGTTAGTTTGACTGTACTACAAAGGTAGGTAATAATCAGGGAGGGGTGAGTACAATGGCAGGCCAGTGTTTTTTAAAGTGGTCTTTGGTTGCTAGATTAAATTGTTTGGGGTGAGTCAGGGTCCTTATTTCTAGTGGGAGGTTATTCCAGGCAATAAAGGGTATGGTAGCTATATAAGTTGCACCCTGTGTTGGATTTGGGTTTATGGATTTTTAGTAGGTCTTGAGTTGAGCTTCAGAGAAGTCTGGTAGGGGAGTAGTGAGAAATGAGAGAAGATAGACTTGGGCAGAAATCAGGCTGATATAGGATGGAGTGTATGATTTGGAGTTGAGATTGTAGGAACAGGTGAGGTAGTTCGGGCCAGTTCAGGTATTTTAGGGAGAGACAGTGGTGAGATTTATATGTTTGTTGAGCTGCAAATCTAACTATTTTGTAGTAGGTTGATTCTAATTTGGTAAGTAGGGAGGAGTTCAGATTTGTGAGTATTTGGGAACAGTAGGTTAAGCATAGAAGAAGGTAGGCATGGGTAAGAGAAATCCTAGCTTTAGTAGTTAGGAATTTGTTGTTCCTGTACAGTAGTCCTAGCTTTTGGTGTTTTTTTATACAATTGTTAATGTGAAGATAGAATCAATCGTAATGCCAAGGAGTTTTGTGCTAGTTTCGACTTCTATAGGAGTATTGTTTATAGACCTTATGGAGAAGGACATTTAATGTGGTTTGCAGATTTAGGTAGAAAGTGTAGTAATTTTGTTTTCTTAGGGTTGAGGATGAGCTGATTATTAATGAGCCATGTTTCTACTGAGTTGAAAGATGTCTGCATATTTGTTAGGAGTTCTAAGGGGGAATTAGCAATAGTTATGACTGTAGAGTCATTTGAGTATTGGACAATGCTAGATTGAGGACAAGAGGAGTGGAGTGAGTTGGTAAAGATATTAAAGAGTAGAGGTCCAAGAATGGAACCTTTGGGAACACCAGTTCCTACTGAGAGAGGGGTAGATGGGCTGTAGTCAGTATGATGAGACTTGGCACTATCAGAGAGAGAGAGAGCTAGAGAACCATGCAACTGTATCAGGGGAGAAGTTTAGGTCTACAAGTTTACTAAGTAGCAGAGTGTGTGAGAAAGTGTCAAAAGCCTTAGAAAGGTCAAGGAATAGACAGGATATGAGTTTGTGATCATCTTTAGCCAGGGCTAAGGTGTTGAGAAATGATAGTAGAGCTGTGGTTGTACTATGCTTGGGATGGAAGGCATGCTTTGTTGGAGGGAGAAGTTTTCCTTGTAAAAAATAATGCATAACTTGTTTGTGTATACATTTCTCATGGATTTTGGAGAGAGGGGAGAGGATGGCAATAGGTCTGAAATTAGATATTTCTGTGGAGTTACCACCTTTATGAATAGGAAGAGTGTAAAACTGTTTCCAGATAGAAGGAACTTTAGACTCAGAGATGGAGAGATTAATTGGTATAGATGCAGGCATAGCAAGGGAGTGTGCAGCAGTCTGGAGAAAATAAGAAGGAATATTGTCAGCTGATACAGAGCAGGGTTTGAGCTTTGTGAGTAGAGTTCTCATATAGCCAGTGGGGACAGGTTTGAGAGAGAGAAGGGGGGTTTACTGAGATAGTGGTTGAGGGGTGTATAGGGAGGTTTGAAATGTTGCTGTTTGAGAGGTTGGGGTTAAATAGTTTGGAAATGGATTTGATAAAGTAGGTGTTGAAGGTATTGTCAGTTTCTTCAGGTGACTGGTCAGGACATGGGTTTGGTAAAGTTGGGTTACCTGAATGTGGTATTTGGTTTATAGCATTCCAGAATTTTTTTGGATTGGATTTTAATGTTTTTGGAGGATTATAATAAAAGTCTTTTTTGTCTTTGTTGATAAGTTTTTTTGTCTGATTTCTAAGACCTCTTCTCGTATTTTCTTTCTCTTGTTATATAATTTATTTATATGATACTCCTCTATAGAGGGTTGGTTTTAAATTTCTCATTGTATGTAGTGCAGAGAGGAACTGCCTTATCAGTACTATGATTTACGTGGGAGTAGAAGTCAGCGGCTTTAGCAATCAGATCCCTGGAGGAGAGTTACAGTGGATTTGCTTAAGTCATCATTAACTGAACAAGGTTTACTTTAGAGAAGTCACTGAAGACAAAGGTATTTACGGGGGGAAGTATTACCAGGTTTAAAGGAAAACATCAATGATGTATGGTTTAATTGTAAAATAAAAGACGATGCAGATACACGTGTGCAATAAGTCACCATATATGGGAGGTCACTATGAAGGTCATGGGGCATCTAGTAGGATAATTAACTGTCAAGGAGAGTTAACATTAATAACGACAAGGAAACATTGGACATGCTGACCATTGGCAGAATAGGTCAGCCAGTTTAGTGATGGATATTTGAAGACCCCTAGTAGAAAGGTATTGCATTTAATGGGAATTTTATTTAAGGGGTAAGATATCTAACATACTTACAATGAGACATAGAAGGTGTTCCATAACTGTCTAGCTATGAAGTAGTAATTACTCTTGCGTAGGGCGATTTGTGCATTTTGGATTTCAAATTTGGCATCCAAAGGAAACAGTCAGGAGGTGATCTTATCCTTGACAAATACTGATAATTTCGCACAATTGTCAGTATGTCTGAAGACGTGATAAACACTAAACCCAGGAACAGAGTGAGTCCCTTCATTGCTTTGAAACCATGTATTTGTACTTACTCATATATGAATGTTTTCAAGTTCCAATAGGCATTTTTAAGGCACCTGTCACTGAGTAGAGCCACTTTAATGTGTTCCAAATTAGAAAGTACCAGGTTGGAATATCCAGCAGATGGACTCTGCCTAAAAAGAGGGACAGTGGTGGCAGGAAAGGCTTTAACCACAAAGTGAAAGCCTTGGTAAGAGAGATGCAAACCATCCCTGGGAGTATCCGTGGCAAAGATGAAAGCTGGTCAGCCATCTCATCTGAAGATGACACATACTGGATTCCACTAGAATGACACCAGCTGCATAGCCAATGATTAAAACCAATGGTTTGTCTTTGAACCTTGGTATCATTCAGGGGGAGGACAACATGCCACTCAAGAGCAGTGTCTTTCCTGCCACATACACATGCATAACAAGCTCAGGCATAAATGTCTACACATCCCACTGGGCACTAAAGTCATTCAAACCCACATGGACCACTATTGTGTCATACTGGAATTTACCAGGATGGAGACACCAAAGATTCCTTGTTATGTCCTATACCTTAGCTGCAGAAGGTCAGCTGTGCATAGGTATGCTTGCCATTCGCACCTGTGACCTGAGTCAGAAATTTTCCATGTACCAACCCACTTAAACTGGTAACAAATGAATAGCAATAATAACAGATATATAGCTATATATGTATATCTATGTCTCTCTCTCTCTCTCTCTCTATATATATATATATATATATATATATATATATATAGATGGATAGATATAGATATATAGATATAGATGTACAGATATAAATATGCATATAGATATAAAATATATATAAAGACTGACAGGGAGAAAGCAGTTGTGGTCTGTTGAAGGGTGGTGTGGGAAAGGGGAATGACACTAATTACTGAATTTCTAAAATTGTTACCTTTATGATGCAGGCATATTTGCAAACATTCCTTTAAATATCCAACATTTCTGCCGTGGAAGAAGTCAGACTAGAACTCAGCACCAGATCCCTTACTTACTGCAGAGCTTCTTCCTGGTCATTTCTTATGTTGCTGTGTGTGGGTAAGGCACGTATGTAATGCCTCTGAGTGAGCCGTGATACAAGACCATTAACCATTGCATGCTATGTCCATGGGCAAAGCATAGCACAAGAACACGTGTCATTCCATGTAATGCCTGTGGGTAGTACATAACTCTAGAGCTTGTATCACTGCACGTAATGCATCTGAGTATAGCATGATGCAATAACATTGCTCACTGCCTGTAATGCCTGCTACGTTTTACCTCAGTTTTCACCAGTAAGTCCTTTGCATGAGCATTGAGATGTACAGCTAACACAGGGACTTTAAATCCCCCCCCCACACAACACACACAAACGCATGGACATAGTGTTAAGACATATATTGCAACTATGCCAGTTCTGGGTTCCTATTAGATTGTCGAAACTCCATTTACGCGAATACGAAATCATCGACACGTATTGCGCAAAATACGTAATCGTCGAACGTGCAAAACCGCGAAATTCGAAATGTCGTAGTGTTTTGTTTGGCCCATCTGCAGTATAGCTCCATAAGGTAAGTGTGCAATAGTTACAGACCTTAAGGTTAGGGTGCGGGTTAAGGTAAGTGCATAGATAGGTAATGTGTGTAAGATTTAGTGTAGTGTTAGAAGTAGGGTTTTGTTAAATGTATTTATGTGTATTATTTATTTTGTTTGGGTATATCTCCGTAGGGGAAGTGTGCTGTAGTTACGGACCTTAGGGTTAGGGAGGAGTTAAGGATAGTGCATAGATAGTTGTGTATGTGGGGTTTAGTGTAGGGTTAGAAGTTGAGTTTTGATGCTTTACGTTAGGGTTAGGAGTAGGGTTTGGTTTGTGTATGTATGTGGTTTATTTATTTTGTTTGGGTAGGTAGTATGTAGCGGGTGGTGGGGTTGGCCGACTATGAACGTTCGATATTTTAAATTTCACGGTTTAGCGCGTCTGGTATTTTCGTGGTTCGAGTAATACGTGTCGCTGTTTTGGTATTCGATGTAATGGATTTTCGTTGATTTAATATAGACGCGCCAGTTCCATATAGGAGCTAGTTGTCTAGATATAAGTTACAATCAACTCAAAACATGAACACTGAAAGTAGCTCTGTGCTTGCGTGTCCTATCGAAACTCTAGAAACTTAGATTTATTACCCTGTACAGCTTATTAGTAATACATGGGTCACAGGTTGCCTAATGTAGCTTGTTATATAGCAGGAGTGAACATTTTAGTGCCTTGCCTAACTGCAAACCAGGGTTCATGTGTTCAATGTCTACAAAGGACAGCTCACAAGGAATATTAGACATCTCAGCAAAAGCAACTTAGTTGAAGATCATTTCAGACCGACTGACTAAATGGTGTTAATAAATGCTTTCCCTTGTTTTGTTGTAGACAGATTAAATCCCCACGTAACAATATAGGGATCTGCATTAGACTATTTATTATATATAATGCTGAAGGTCACCAGGCCTCACAGAAGGATGTTGGAAATTCAAACATGTCGCAAAGCGCAGTGCATGACTCTTCACTTCATCAGTGCTGAGTGCATGTTCTTCAGAGCAGGGCTCTTCACTGAAATCACCCAGTTTTGTTTAGAGGTTCAGTGCTTTAAAAGGCCACCAGTTCAGTGTCTCAGCGTTTCGTACTAGTAGGCCTGAGTTGTGATATGTCTAAACGTATGATGACTAGAGGATTTTGGCAAAATATTGTGCACATGATTTCAAAATAAAGCAGCAAGGCACAGAGCTGTAAGCCTTTTATACTGATTATTTCTGAATCTAAAGTCCTATATTTGCTTTTAAGGACCTCCATTTTGGAAGTAAGCATTGAGTGTGAATATGGTGGAAAAGAGAGGAACCAAAACAATTACCAAATTGTTTATGAAAGTTTTTAAAAAAAGAATTAGGTACTTACAAGCGTAGTTTATAGAACTGAGACAGGAAAGGACATGACAGGCCATGATTATTCTTATGTACCATAGTTAGGACCAAAGTATAGGAAGTTAAATGTTCACAAAGAGTGACACCAAGGGACTCAAGCACAGCGGGTCCGAGTGACTCCAAGGGACTCAAGGACAGCAGGTCCGAGTGACTCCAAGGGACTCAAGCACAGCAGGTCCGAGTAACTCCAAGGGACTCAAGGACAGCAGGTCCGAGTAACTCCAAGGGACTCAAGCACAGCAGGTCCGAGTGACACCAAGGGACTCAAGCACAGCAGGTCCGAGTGACTCCAAGGGACTCAAGGACAGCAGGTCCGAGTAACTCCAAAGGACTCAAGGACAACAGGTCCGACTGACACCAAGGGACTCAAGCACAGCAGGTCCGAGTAACTCCAAGGGACTCAAGGACAGCAGGTCTGAGTAACTCCAAGGGACTCAAGCACAGCAGGTCCGAGTGACTCCAAGGGACTCAAGGACAGTAGGTCCGAGTAACTCCAAGGGACTCAAGGACAGCAGGTCCGAGTGGCACCAAGGGACTCAAGCACAGCAGGTCCGAGTGACTCCAAGGGACTCAAGGGCAGCAGGTCCGAGTGACACCAAGGGACTCAAGGACAGCAGGTCCAAGTGACTCCAAGGGACTCAAGGACAGTAGGTCCGAGTAACTCCAAGGGACTCAAGGACAGCAGGTCCGAGTGACACCAAGGGACTCAAGCACAGCAGGTCCGAGTGACTCCAAGGGACTCAAGGACAGCAGGTCCGAGTAACTCCAAAGGACTCAAGGACAACAGGTCCGACTGACACCAAGGGACTCAAGCACAGCAGGTCCGAGTGACTCCAAGGGACTCAAGAACAGCAGGTCCAAGTGACACTAAGGGACTCAAGGACAGCAGGTCCAACGAGTGACACCAAGGGACTCAAGGACAGCAGGTCCAAGTGACACTAAGGGACTCAACGACAGCAGGTCCAACGAGTGACACCAAGGGACTCAAGAACAGCAGGTCCAAGTGACTCCAAGGGACTCAAGGACATCAGGTCTGAGTGACACCAAGAGACTCAAGAACAGCAGGTCCGAGTGACTCCAAGGGACTCAAGGACAGCAGGTTCAATGAGTGACACCAGGGGACTCAAGAACAGCAGGTCCACTGAGTGACACAAGGGACTCAAGGACAACATGTCCTGGAGAGAATGGAGAATCACTGTTCCTTCCCTGAAAGCTGTGTGGGAATTTGTAGCAGTTCTTTCATGTCTATAGCTGAAACTGAAACTCTTGCCTATCCTCCCAAACAAAAATGTATGCTTTGCTAGTGTTCATAACGGAAAATGAAGCGCTGTTACCTCCTTAAAAATATGTGGAGAGAAGGAGATTCCAGATTAAAACAGGATAGTTAGGGTGGAAATGCAGCTTTCAAATCTTGATTCAAGCACTTATTTGTCAAAATAACTTTTATAAGTTTAACTGGTTCGCAGGATGAAAAACATATTGTGACTGTTCACAAACAGTTATTCAAATATTTGCTTAAACCTTTTTATAAAAGATTCCATTTTCTCTTTCGCTACGCTTGTTTCCATACCTTTTGCTGCATCCAAGGTAGAACTTTGTAACCATCTCTGTTTTTTCTTGTACTTTTTCCCCTGTATAATGTTGGAGTCATCAGCCTTCCCTTAATCCAATTTCATGGCATCCTGTGCAGAAGACTCCATGCTTACATATAACCTCTAGATCTGTTTTAACAGTCTTAGACAAATTCACATGGGAAATGCACCCCATAATTTTAGAAGGTTGCTGATATTATGTCACCATTCATATATGCATTTATATATATATATATATATATATATATATATATATATATATATACATGTGTGTGTGTGTGTGTGTGTGTGTGTATATCTATATCTATATCTATATATATTTATATGGGTCTACTCTGGAAGCTCAAAGATTTGAAATTTCGAACAGTTTAAATGCAGATCACTGTACAGAGCGGAGTAGGAAATTTACCTTTTTCTTCACTGTAGTGTGATTTTGAAGTTGGTGTATTAAATTAGCAGGGGGTGTGGGGAGTGCAGTGGGGCTTGCTTCCGTGAATAAATGTAAAAAAAAAATTTTGAACTATCAAAACTTCAGTGTTATGGTTTCAACCATATGAAGTTTGAAGTTTTGAAAGTTCAGACTTAAAAGCAGATCCATTTATATGTGTATATGTATATATATATATATATATATATATATATATATATATATATATATATATATATATGGCTCTATGACACATGCTCGACTAGCATATGCCCGAATCACAAAACATCGAACACACATACACGAAAGTGCTTAACATCGAAAAGCGCTTCCGTGTATGTGTAGTTCAAAAACAAAAAATCCAAGTTTCTGCAGCGGGGCTTCGCCCCCCCCTGCACCCCCCACCCCCCTACTTTATTATTCTCACTCCGAGATCGCACTACGTGGGGAAAAGGGAATGTTCCCTTACCCGCACTGTATCTATGAAATCTATCTATGATCTATGAAACAGGCACACATACATGCAAGCGCTTGTCGATGTTAAGTGCTTTCGTGATGTGTGTTCAATGTTTTGTGATTCGGACATATGCTAGTCGAGCATGTGTCCGGATCCCATATACATACATACATATATATATATATATATATATATATATATATATATATATATATACACACATATGTATGTGTGTAGATATATATCCATCTGCCGACAACCCCTTTTTCCAATTTTTGCACATAGGGTCGGGGTGTCACTTCAACTGTGACAATGAGCTAGAGCCAAGGTTCAAACTACCGGATGGCTAGGCCATATATATGCAAAACACATTTCAGATTTCCAGAACCTGTCACTGATAGCCCAGCCAAGGTTACCATTGTCCCAGACCACTACCTTAAATATGCCTGGATGCTTGACACAGAGGGAAGTCCTTTAGATTCTAAACACTTTTGTAAAAACTCTCATAAAATTCTCCCATCAGAACCGCAATACCTTAATGTCTGAAAAGGCTTTCTGTATGTCATTTCCTGAATCTTTAAGCTATTCCAAAACCTGTTTTCTTTTTTTTTTTCCATCATGCAGAGCTTTACGTTTAGTTTTACACTGTAAGCTTTGTCTAGATAGGATGCTGGCAGCATTCCAGTTTTTATTTTTTTACAGCCCTGACACTCAGAGCTGCCTGCCAGGAATTCTAATTAGCTTATTGACTGCATTCTCGCCTCATTCTTTGTTTACTCAAAATAAATCTAAGAGGCACAGGAGGGGCAGACATCAATGCTTGTTTCTGTTAGTACACCCACCTGTGAGCAGATCACCAGGTAGATTATTGGTGCCTATTTCATCTTGTGTAAATCTCTAGAAGCAGTAAGACGTAAATCAGTGGATAAACTTCTGTAGTTTCCTGAAGTGACTCTACTTCTGAGCCATTCCGGAGACAAAGATAATGCATCATTTTCTCTGTAGTATTTGGGGTATTTAAAGGTTTATTTAACTCCTCTGAAGGGAATGCATTTGCAATTCTCTTCGGACATATGGTCTCTTCAGCGAACAAAAGCCAGCCTGTGAAGAAAGCTTCTACTGTCTGACTAAATCAGTCTACAGCTTGAAAAGATACCTGTTGTGCCGTTATTCCTAATGGGAGACAGTTACACTCGGTTAAAAAGAACAAAGTGTTTTTTTTTGCCCTAATACTAAACGAACCAAGAGGGCTTCTTAAAAGAGATAAAATGTGTCTTTCCTAGTGAAGATATACTGCTGCAAGTGGGTGGGATAGTGGACTGACTGAGTACATTCACAAGACAGGTTTGCCACCTGCAAATCTGCACACAGTGCCACATTCCCCATCATGACCTCAGCCAACCAGATCAGTTTGTTACATGGCAGGACAACATAACATTAGCCATCCATAATGTCCTGTGATATTTCTGCAAACAATCCATTGAACAAAGGCATTCTCTTCTTGGATGTGTGAACACCTATATAAACACAGACACCATCCCACCCCTCACAAATATATGCATACACACATACACACACACACACACACACACACACACACACACACACACACACACACACACACACACGCACGCACACAGGTACAAATATAACTACCTATATTTCTATATCTGTATACAAACACATATAAAGATTTGAACAGAACTGTACACTACCACATTTTGACATACACATGCAAATATGCATAAATGAACACAGTGGCAAACATATACTCATGCAGACATGCATGCAAGCATACATGTACAAATATGAGCAAAAGTGACAAGAAATACAGAAATGCACATGCATATGTAAACAAATGCACACATATGTACACAGAATCACACCTGCTATATGAGACACACATATTTATAAGTGCACACAAACATATATGCAGGCATACATACTCAGATGCGTCTTTATACATACAATCAAATGTGCACATACACCCACACATCCACACACACACACACACACACACACACACACACACACACACACACACAATTACAAGTGGACACACACTTGAATGCATACATGTGGACAGACGTGCACACATACAAAATCATCACCATATATACTCACCAAAATGCAAGCAAATGGGCAGACACACACGCACATATTCACATGCACATAAACACACACACTAATGCAATGCACACAGACACAGAAGTGCATATATGCATACAAAGGCATACACATCCACATATGCACACACATGCACAGAAGTGCAAACATGCATAAAGACAGACACGCACACACATGCAGACATGCGCGCGTATGCAGACACACTCACACGCGCACACACACACAAACACACACACACACACACACACACACGCACACACACACACACACACACACACACACACACACACACACACATAAACATATGCACACACACAGACACACACGTATGCACAACAATAGACTAGGACTGTACAGTGGTGGTTCATAGTCGTACACTGTACTACAATACAGGCAGTCCATATGCACCGCAGAAGACATATACAGATGACTTCATAGTGACATACATAGAAAAAATTGTGCATCAGTAAACACCTGACTATAAAAGGCCAAAGTATGCCAAAAATGTCATCACTGCACATAGAGACAATGCCTGAGATTTTAACTGACATCGGGCAGAAGCATATAGTAATCCTTAGTGTTGCTGAGGGCATTACCACAGATTTACCAGTGAAGAAACTGTCATTCATTTTAGAGCTAATCAGAACATTATATGGGTCTTGAATGACATGTTTCAATCATGCAGAGAGTCAGAGGGGATGCATGTCTTTCCCATACTAGTGGACAGCAAGATGTATATAGCTTTTTCCTTACTACTGTACTGACCAACTGTGCACATGTTTATTCATTAATGTGTTTACTGGGGTAGAACACTGATAAGAAAATGATACATGTTCTAATACTCACTACACCAAACCTTAAAATAATGAGCAAATGTGCTGCAATACTCGAATAATTGGAAGTAAAAAACAAATTAAACATTATTTTTGGAGATGGGTAAGCCCCCATACCCCCCTCACTCACTGTTAATTATATATAGCAACTGCAAGATTGCACTGCAGTGAGGAAGGGGTAAATTCCTCACTCCCCCACTGTCCTGCAATCTCACACAGGAAAAAACTCACTGCTATAGTTGCCTTTATCACTGATTATTGTAGACATAATCTTTATACACATAATTCATACCTTTCAATTAACCTCTCCATGCAAAACATTTGGATAAGGCCAAAATAATGGGGAGGGGGTACAATATAGGGAACGATTTTAAATATTGCTTTTATAAACTTAGAAACTTGCAAGAAAAACAGGATTTGTGTTAGCATGGATCTTCTGAAGGATATGAAGTCTGAAACTCAAATGTATGTCAGTCCTCAGTGATTTGCCAGAAAACTACACATTTTATGAACTGACTAAAAGTATGAGGAATATGAGACAAAAACCTGGACATTCTGTGAAAATGTAGACAGCTGAGAGGTATGAGATTATTTACTCTTCATCTTCTTTCGAATGCTCCCATCAGGGGTCGCCATAGTGGATCATCTGTTTCTATTTCTTCCTGTCCTCTGCATCTTGCTCTGTCACACTAACCACCTGCATGTCCTCTCTCACCACATCCATAAACCTTATCTTAGGCCTTCCTCTTTTCCTGTTATCTGGCAGCTTCATCCTTAGCATCTTTTTCCCAATATACTCAGCATCCCTCCTCAGCACATGTCCAAACCAACATAATCTTGCCTCTCTGGCTTTGTCTCCAAACCTTCCAACCTGGGCTGACCCACTAATATACTTATTCCTGATCTTGTCCATCCTCGTCACACTCAGTGCAAATCTTAACATCTTTAACTCTGCCACATCCAGCTCTAACTCCTGCCTTTTTGTCAATGCCACCGTCTCCAACCCATATAACATAGCTGGTCTCACTACCCTCTTGTAGACCTTCCCTTTCACTCTTACTGGTACCCGTCTGTCACAAATCACTCCTGACACTCTTCTCCACCCACTCCATCCTGCCTGTACTCTCTTCTTCACCTCTCTTCCACACTCACCATTACTCTGAACTATTGATCCCAAGTATTTAAACTCATCCACCTTCGCCACCTCTACTCATAGGTTCAAAGGTTCATAGGTTGGTACTAGGCTATCGGTCCTAAGGCCTATACAAGCCTAGCCATAGCAATTCCCTGGCTATTTCTTCCCACACTATTTACTTCCCTGGACTCCTGTCTAGCAGAGTTACTGATGTGATCCCCAGGGTGAATTTCCTATCTCCCATCCAATCATCAAGGTTCCTTTTGAAGAGGGGCCAAAGAGGTGCTCTGCTTGACATGTATGGGCAGTCTATTCCAGAGTCTGGGGAGTCTCTGGGTAAGGAACCTATCCCTCCAGCATGTTTTGTTTATTGTGATGACAAGATTTAGATCCCTGGAGTGTGTGTCTCTGAGGGATTGGGATTTCCTTAAGTGTAGCATGTCCATCAGCTCTGGGTTTGACATGGCCTTGTATGTTAAGCAGAGATCGCCTTGGAGTAGACGATATACCACGGAGTATATGGAGTTTTTTAAGGCGGTCAGCATAGGGCATCTGCTTTAGGCCTGTGATTGTTTTAGTGAGGTATTTCTGTGGCCTTTCCAGTTGTTGCAGATGTCTTGAGAGGTACATACCAAACGGGACATTGTATTCTATAATGGGTCTAATGAGGGATGAGTACAGTGGGACAATGACCTCCTTTTTTCTGGATGAAAAGCCTTTAGTGATGAGGTGTGTCACATAGAAGGATTTCCTGACTGTTGTGGCGATGTGGTTAATGAAGGTGAGACCATTGTCCACCTGTGTCCCTAAGTCTCTTATCACACTTTCGGTGTTTAGTGTACTACCACCTATGTGATAATTCATGGGTACATGTTTTTTCCCAAAGGGGATAACTATACATTTCTTGGCACTGAGCTTGAGCCCATGGCTCTGGCACCAAGCATCTGTTGCTGTAAGGCCCTTTTGTAGAGTATTCACATCATTTGAGGATTCAGTAATGGGTCCCAGTTTGCAGACATCTGCAAACTGTGTTATCCAGAGTCCCTTAGTGTTGGCCTGTACTTCAGAGAAGTAGATGCCAAACAAGAGAGGTCCCAGGACTGAACCCTGAGGTACTCCACTTGTTACTTGTCTGGAGCTGGATTTGGAGTCAGCCACTTTTACAGTGTGGGTTCTGTCAGTGAGCCAGTTGGCAACCCATCGAGTGACGTAAGGATTAATGCCCAACGTAGTAAGTTTATCTATGATTCTAGAGTGGGGGATGGTGTCAAAGGCCATGGCGAGGTCCAGATAGGCTGTGTGGACTGCCTTACCCTCATCCACGGCTCTGGAGACTGATTTGAAGAAGTCAATAAGGTTCAGGAGACAAGACCGGCCCTTCACGAACCCAAACTGGGTGGGGTCCAGAGTTTTAAGGTTGCCAGTGTCTTTGTTTATAAGTTCCATGATAATACGTTCCATGGCCTTGCAGATCAGGCTTGTCAGACTGATGGGGCGGTAGTTCCCGGGATCCAAGGTGGATCCCCCCTTGTGGAGTGGGATAACTTTAGCTGTGCGCCACTCAGTGGGCATGAAGTCTGAGGTGAGGATATGATTAAACATGACTCCTTGCATCCTCACTATTCCTCTATCCTCCCTCTCATTCACACACATATATTCTGTCTTAGTCCTGCTGACCTTCATTCCTCTTCTCTCTAGAGCATATCTCCATCTCTCCAGGGTCTCTTCCACCTGTTCCCTACTCTCACTACAGATCACAATGTCATCTGCAAACATCATAGTCCACGGGGTCTCCTGTCTGATCTCGTCTGTCAACCTGTCCATCACAATTGCAAATAAGAAAGGGCTCAGAGCGGATCCTTGATGTAATCCCACCTCCACCTTAAATGCATCGGTCACTCCCACAGCAGATCTCACTGCTGTCAAACTACCCTCGTACATATCCTGTACCACTCTTACATACTTCTCTGACACTCCTGACTTCCTCATACAATACCACAACTCCTCTCTAGGCACCCTGTCATATGCTTTCTCTCATCTACAAAAACACAATGCAACTCCTTCTGACCTTCTCTGTAGTTCTCCATCAAATCTCTCAGAGCAAACATCGCATCTGTAGTGCTCTTTCCCAGCATGAAACCATACTGCTGATCACTAATCATCACATCCCTTCTTAACCTAGCTTCCACTACTCTTTCCCATAACTTCATGCTGTGACTGATCAGTTTAATCCCTCTGTAGTTACTACAGCTCTGCACATCACCCTTATTCTTAAAAATTGGTACCAAAAAACTTTTTCTCCATTCCACAGGCATCCTTTCACTTTCTAAGATTTCATTAAACAATCTGGTTAAAAATTCCACTGCCATTTCACCTAAACACCTCCATGCTTTCACAGGTATGTCATCTGGACCCACAGCCTTTCCATTCGTCATCCTCTTTATAGCTATCCTTACTTCCTCCTTGCTAATCCATTGCACTTCATGATTCGCTATCCCTACATCATCCAACCTTCTCTCCCTCTCATTCTCTTCATTCATCAACCCCTCAAAGTACTTTTTCCAACTGCTCAACACACTCTCCTCACTTGTGAGTATGTTTCCCTCATTATCCTTTATCACCTTTACCTGCTGCACATCTTTCCTAGCTTGGTCCCTCTGTCTAGTCAATCGGTACAGGTCCTTTTCTCCCTCCTTAGTGTCCAACCTTTCATACAACTCTTCATATGCCTTATCTTTAGCCTTCACCACCTCTCTCTTTGCCATGCGCCTCATCTCCTTATACTCCTGTCTACTTTCTTCATCTCTCTGACAATCCCACTTCTTCTTTGCCAACCGCTTTCTCTGTATACTCTCCTGTACTTCTTCATTCCACCACCATGTCTCCTTGTCTTCCTTCCTCTGTCCAGATGTCATACCAAGCACCTTTCTAGCTGTCTCCCTTACTAGCTCTGTTGTAGTTACCCAGCTATTTGGTAACTCTTCACTGCCACCCAGTGCCCGTCTTAACTCATCCCTGAACTCCACCTCACAATTACCCTTTTTCAATTTCCACCATTTGATCCTTGGTGCTGCCCTCACACTTCTCCTCCTCTTCTTGATTACCAACGTCATCCTACAACCCACCATACTATGCTGCCTAACTACACTTTCCCCAGTCACCACTTTACAGCCTCCAATCTCCTTCAAACTGGCCCTCCTACATAAGATATAATTCACCTGTGTGCATCTTCCTCCACTCTTGTATGTCACCCTATGCCCCTCCCTCTTGTTAAAATACGTATTCACCACAGCCATGCCCATCCTTTTCGCAAAATCCACTACCATCTGACCTTCTGCATGCCTTTGTTTAACACCATATCTACCCATCATTTACTCATCCCCTCTGTTCCCTTCACCAACATGCCCATTGAAATCTGCTCCAATCACCACTCTCTCACCCTTGGGTACAGTCATCACCACTTCATCCAACTCACTCCAAAATTTTTCTTTCTCATCCATCGCACACCCACCTTGTGGAGCATATGCACTAACAACATTCATCATTACACCATCAATTTCCAGCTTCATAAACATCACTCTATCCGACACTCTTTTCACCTCTTAAACACTCTTAGCATACTGTTCCTTCAAGATAACTCCTATGCCATTTCTTCCCCCATCCACACCATGATAAAACAATTTGAACCCACCTCCGATGCACCTAACCTTACTCCCCTTCCATCTGGTCTCTTGCACACACAATATACCAACCTTCCTTCTCTCCATCATATCGGCTAGCTCTCGCCCTACACCAGTCATGCTGCCAACATTCAAAGTTCCGACCCACACTACCACAGTCCTAGCCTTTCTCCTCTCTTCCTGCCTTCGGCCATGCCTTCCACCTCTTCTCCTCCTTTGGCCAACAGTAGCCCAATTTCCGTCAGCTCCCTGTAGGCTAACAGTACTGGTGGCGGTCGTTGTTAACCTGGGCCTCGACCGATCCAGTATGTAAATATTTACTGCTGTCCACATGAATAATTTGGTGAAGTTTTTTACCAGATGCCCTTCCTGATGCAACCCTCCCTATTATCAGGGCTTGGGACCGGCACAAAGAAATGCACTGGCTTGTGCATCCCCAGTGGCTGAGTTATGAGATTATTTACTACTTTTATAAAATCGTTACAGTTAACATACCGAGATACTGCTTCTTTCAGTTATCTAATTTTGATTTATATCCCGAGTCATGATAAATATGCTGTAATTACTGTTGTTTCTTTGCATTATTGTGACCCTGTGGCCATGGTTAAAAATGGGCCAGGCAGATCCACCCTTCATCCTAATTAACAGCTATAATGAATAAATCAATTACAACCACAAGACTTACTCTATTAAGCTACCTTTCCTTTACTGGTGTTTATTGTAAACTTCTTTATCTATCTTACCAGTTAAATTAACTTTAAATTGATACAAAAACTGTTTAAAAATAAAGAACCTGTTTAGTCTAACTTACTATGGTTGCCAGACCCCTAGGTTTTATGTTTTCTTCACTGAATGATCTCTGCATTTAACCACAGCCATTAAACAGTATGAGAAAAGACCCGTTATGAAATACCCTCAGCTTCATACTTTGTCCAAACGCGTCTCGCAGAGAATACCAGCACCTTGTTCTGCATTTGCTGATATGCACTTAACAAAGCTTTTTCATCCCTGCATCACAGAGAAAGCATAGCTCATTCAGATTCAATGCTAATTCACACTGTACTGATATCTTTGTCTGACCTGTTCCCTGTTGCATAGAAGGCAAGTTTTGAGCTCTGTAAGTGCTTAGAATAGCCAGATCACGGTTTCCTTGTCCTTTCCTGTTCCTTTAGTTGGGAAAGGTTAATGGCATAATGGGTATGGTGTTTACCTCTCAGATACAAAGTACAGGGTTTGATTATGATCTCTGATTATTGGCTAGGCTTGTAATAGTCTGCAGACTGACTGCCTAGTCTTTACTATGAACCCACTAGGCAAGCAGTCAAAAAATTATTACAAACCTGGCTAGAAACCCCCATTCAGAAGTCTTCCCAAGCCTCAACGAGAGTAATGCAAGACAGACTGGGGAAGGATTTCAGGCTGCCCATCCAGTTATCTAAGTTTACCTTCAATGTGGTCAGGGTGCTACCCTACTTGACATGTAGTGGAAGTTTGTTCCAGAAGTGGGGGATACATTGGGATATGAATCTATCATGCCAAATCTGTCTTATTTATCTGCTGATGAATATTTAGTTCCTAGAAAATTTAAGAACCATTTGTTGTACAAAGGAATAGAAGAGAAGTTCTGATCTTTTAAGACTTGGAAGAGTAAACACAAATGCCTAAGGAAGGGTCTATAAGAAAGTGAGTACAGAGAGAGTGTTGCTTGTCTGCTTTGATACAGGTTCATAGGTAGTCCTTGCTGAGAGCTGTCCTCCATTTAGTGTTAGCCAAGAAGCTGCACTTTGATGTAACAATTCCTTTCCTAAGACCTCTGACTGCACCTAATGTACATTTCACAGTACTGTTCAATCATAGAAACAGTTAAACTATATCATCTAGCTTTGTTTCAATTTTATAATTTTGGTCATTATCCTGAATCCAGGTTCTGTTCATTTGCACATCTATTTCATTTACACAGAATATTGCCATAGCATGTGACCGTAACAAACTAGTCTCATGCCGCTTCCTTGACCTATCTAAAGCCTTCAGCACTGTTTTTTCATACCCTACTGCTCTAAAACCTTCTTCCCTTAACATCTCTTCTACTATGCTATGATTCTCCAGTGAACTTTGCAACAGATTCCAATTCATCAAATGGCTTTCCATCTCATCCCCCTTACTCCCAATCCAAGCAGGTGTCCCCCAAGAGTCAATCCTTGGACCTCTCCTTTTTAATATCTTTACAAATAACCTACACACCTCCTGTCCAAACTCCTCACTAATACAATATGCAGGTGACTCTACTGTTATCCCATGCTCTGATAACCTTCTCTGCCTCCTTGTTTTTATTCAGGATTTCCTCTTTTTAGTTGAAAAATGGCTGACAAATAATCAACTATTTCTCAATCCTAAAAAAAACTAAATTTCTACTCTTCCTTTCCAAATCACTACAGCAACACAAATATACCTTCACAGTATCATCTCTTAATAATACACTTATCTCTGTTGAACCACATACTAAACTTCTGGGTGTAATCACAGATGACCAACTAAAGTTTGACATACATATTCAGCAAGCCATCAGAAAGACCCACCAAAAACTTGGTCTCTTATAGAGAAATAAAAAAATACCTCACTAATAATGCCAAACATTATCTAGCACAGACTTTCCTTCTCCCAGCCTTACTTTATGCATCCCCTATTCTCACCAACATTCAATGCAATCTGTTATCTAAACTTGAAAACACCTACAACAAAGTGGACGGCACAGTGGTGCAGCGGCTGCATTGCTACCTCACAGCAAGAGGTTGCCCAGTTTGATTTTTGGCTGGTGTGCCTTCTGTGTCCTCCCTGCATTTGTGTGGATTTCCTCTGGGTGCTCTGGTTTCCTCCCACATTACAAAGACGTGCGTCAGGAGTGTTTCTCCCTGGGCCTCTGCTGAAAACTGTTTTTGTTCCAAGTCAGACTTTCCTGGTAAACAAATGTTAAATAAAATGGCCAGATTGACTGCCACCCTTCCCTATTGCTGTCACCACTGCGTAGCTTTAAAAAACCTGCAGTGGTTTGAGCTCCATAACCAGTTCCTTCTTTCCCAACTCCAGCTCACACACACGATCTTAAATCAATCCTCCCACGGCCCTGCCCTCACAGACCTCAGATGTTCCTACTGTGCTAAGGATAACTTACACAGCACAGACCTACACTTCTTAGACATCTACAAACCCAATAAAACTACTGGCAAACCTTTATACAGCCACTCCATCCCCAATGTCTGGAACAATCTTCCCCTTTCTCTAAAAAACAAACAGCAACCTCCTTAACTTCAAAAAACTTCTAAATGATATATTTACTAATTCCTGGACCTGTCCTTGTCCCACTCCTACCTAAACTGCTCCGTGTCCTCTTCTCCTCCCTGTCTCAGCTCTCACACTTTACCACAACTACTCATTTAGGGTCTTTATGATATTCTACCAACCTTGAATTTCTCTCTGATGGTTATTGTTAGATAGAATCTAACTTTGTATATTATATTTTATATACTTAATATGTACCATGGCAGTTTAAACCCTCAGTATTACACTTGCATTCTAATAAGTTCATTTATAAGCTGTATTCTGTTTCTCCTGTGTATATACATTTGTATGTTAATATTCTATGATGTTTTGTTTTGTATTTCTTTATCTGTGTAGCTTTTTTTCTTGGGTCTCCACTGAAAAAAGGCTCTGCAGTCCAGTCGGACTAACCTGGTCAGCAAATGTCATATAAATAAATACATATTCCAAATTATACATATCATTTAACACTATTTTAGAAAATCTATATGCATATTTTACACATTATGGCACTTATGCACAGCCCTTTCTAGTCTTTATTCTTAATGTATGTTTTATTCCTCTCTTCTTTGTAAATGTTTCTGTTCCTATACCCCTATAATGTCTGTACATTTTTTAATTTTGTCCTTTCGTTGGCAAACTATGTCTGAATTGTTTATGTTGAGGGCTTGATACCTAACCCAGCTACTACTTCAGTCTTTTCTAGAATTAATGCATTTGAATACTCAATAAATTCAGAGGAATGAGGATTTGAACTGCTAACTAGCTGTTTCCTGTAGTTCAGGGTTCAATTCTCTCAGCGTCCATTGCTAACTGTGTGACTGAGCAAGTCACTCAACCAGACAGCGCTCCAGAACTGAGTCTGTAAAAGTTCAGCATGGATTAGTGTTCTACCCTGTAACAAATACAAGTAAATAAATAGATAGAACGGCATTTCATCTCTATGTTTCACTAATTTGGTTTTATCTGTGCTTTCCAGGTTCATCATTTTATTCCTAACAGTACCCTATCACCCTTTCTGCCCCAGTAGTTTGCTTTTATTTATTTATTGGTTTATTTATTAAATTTTTTTTAAATTTTGTATGTTAAAGAGCGTAGTGCCCCAGAGAAGCCTAAAAATCACCAGCCCATTCTAACTACGTGGTATTTAAAAAAAATCCTCTGATATAACCTGCACAGGAGTTCTGCAGAAAAACCTATCCTCATGATGTGATAAATGCTAAGATATTTGCAGAACATTTATTTATGATGACAGAGAAATGAGAATTCTGTTTCCAACATGGCATGATTTGGCAGATGTTAAGAGAAACACCTTGCTTGTAACTACATCCAAGACTAAAGCCATTAACGACAGCCTTGTCAGTATTCCAGGGCACACACATACATTTTCTTCTAGAATCTTTAATTATACTGCATTAATAGCTGCGGAATTGTTTGCAAATGTAGAGGGAAAGATCATCTCAGAGCAAGAAATTGTCAGTTATTTTGGAAAGGCAATCACAAACCAGCAGAGCTCAATCTAAATTGCAATAAAGGTTCATGTCTCACAAAAATGAGGGTGCGCAATCTTGGGAGAGATGGCATATCTAAAAATTTAAAAAAAATGAATAAAAGCATCGTTGATGAACAACAGAAATAGTTTAAAACTATCTTCACAAGAACCCTAAACATTTATATTAAAAAGTAAGCCCAACAGTGAGAATAAAGCTACTGCTACTCCTGCTGTCAGTTAACATGGCAATGCAGTTACGGGGAGAAGCGCATAAAACAGAATAAGTCATTCCTTAAATAATATACACAAATTATCCACTACATATAAGGAAAGAACACACAAGGACAACCAAACAATCCTCACCTACCTTCAAACTTACATTTCTATTTCTGCCTGACTGCGATATGGACTCGTCGCTCCACTCCTCACTTCCTTTCATCACCAGACTGAGTTATATTGACTCCACAGATTGTGTAGTTGGTAAAAGAAGGTACTGTGGGACACTGTGAAAATGGAGAACTGTTGTAATAATATGATTATGAAACAGGGAAGTTACCGACGATCAACCTGAAAAGCAGTATTACTGTGATTAAACAGCAGCCTGGATGGTACAGATTAGAATGTCAGGATTGGAAAAATGTCATTAAACCAGCATCTGGAAGTGGGCATGAGACTGTTGTAGTCGGGCAGAAGAATGTGCCCATCACTGAAGCTGCTATCCCTCAATTATGTCACATACTTTTTATTTCTTTCTTAGAAAAATCTTACTGTTGTTTGACAGTTTTCACCCCACAGACCTCCTTTATTTCCAGTCATGAGATTCCTCTATTTGCCAAACATCCTTGTTTTACCTGCTTCCCAGAGTCCTGGAAATAGGCAACATGATTGTCCTGTATATGACTGCTTATGTCCCTAATGCCATATTTCAACATTTTTTTAAGTGACTTGAATTCAGTGGTTGATTTTACTTTCCAATGACAGGGAGAGCCTTTCATTTGCCAAACAGATTAAGATTCTCTAGCTCCCGTTGATTTATTTTCACATAAATCCTTGTGCATCGTTAGCCTTCCAATGGTGGCCTGACAGCAATGCGGCCTTTGTCTGAGACAGTGGAAAAACAAAAAAAATACAAGGAATCAGCAAGACGAATATGCTAATATATTTGTTGGATCTAGTTCTCAGACTGAATGATTTTTCCTTTGAATAGATTTTTCCATAGTTCAATAGACCTTTGCATGTGAACTGAAATATCTCTCTTTAGTACTATTGGGGGTGATGTAAAGGTCAAGGTGTTTTTTCTCAGGTTGATAGGTTGATAGTTAAATACTAGACTATCAGTCTGCAGACAATTACAAGGCTTGTAATTACAATTACAATAGTCAGGAGATCAGAATCAAATCCTGTACCTTCTATCTGTGAGGTAAAGACCTTAGTCATTATAAAAACCTTCCCC
>NC_056726.1:1511303083-1511403083 GCF_019279795.1 Protopterus annectens
TGTGTATGGAATGCCTTGTCATTAAAATAGTAGACCAAGCCCAGCTTTACATCTTAAGAAGGACTCAGACAAAAGCTATTTCAGTAATTAGACCTGCATATAAAACAGCTTCTGAAAAGCACATCTTCTCCTGACTAGGCTTCGCATCATGAAACAGACCCCCCCCCCCGCCCCCTGGAATTAAGGGGCCCTGAATCTCTGACTGAGTTCAAAAAGGCCTTCTCCAATCACTTGCAAAATGATAGTGAGTGCAAATGTTTCAGGAGCAATAGTTAGCCACACTGTTTGCTATCAAACATCATATTATGTCCAGCAAGACAATCACTGTGAAGTTGAATTCTAATAGCACAGTACCTCCTGCATGGTACTCTTTGCCTACTTGTTATTCCAAATGTTGTCCTGCCTGTTTGTTTGAAATGTTGAAATTTAAAATGTGTATACTGTAAATATTTTAAACAACTGTAATTATTACAGTTAACTCTATTTCTTCAATGTTTCTCTGTACCAGAGTTTGTAACAGGTATATGGCTGTGTAAAACATACGTTTGTTCCATGACCTTCTAAGGCGTTTGATTTTGCGTTTGTTCACATGTATCGTACATGTCTTGATTATTCATGTTGTCTGTTTTTATTTCTTTAATTTTGGGTTGTAGCTGAAAATTATCTGTGGACCAGCCCATCTACCTGGTTACTAAATAGTAGGTAAATAAATAAGGAGGATTTTTGTCATATATTATGCTTACATTTTAATTTGTGTGTATCCACTATAATTATATTTAAAATGATTATAAGATATTATTGGAAGATGAACACATTGGCTAGAATAGCACTAAATGGTGGAATTTAATTTCCGCACTGGAGTCTGAATTTTTGACTTTTATCTTAAATTTCAGAATTCAATAAAATATTAAAAAGCTTTGGGGAAGATAACATACATACATATGTTTTGGAGATGCCCCATAATTTGTGCACAGTGGAATCAGCCGAGAAATTGGCTGGCATTCTAGCGATACGGCTTTCATTAGACTGGAAATTCTGCAACTTTGGTGTAAAATTGATTGAGAACTCGGTCTGTACATAATTCCAAGTTATAGATACCTTTGATTCTAGATAGTGTGGTCAAATCTTTAGTGGTGAAATTGTTGAAACAAAAGAAGCTTCCTTCTTCTGGATCTACTGACAATCTTCTTTGCTGTCATTTGATTTATATCATGTACTCTTTCAAAAGCTGGGATCATTCACACATCCTTCAGTTACTTCATTATAGCACTGCTAAATGTTTGCCTCCAGCTGATATGCATTAGGGAGAAGCAGGAAGCAGTTCACCCATGCAGTTTACTCCCATTAATGAAAACATTTTGGTAAGGTGGGGGGAGCAGAACCCCACAAACATACTTCTTCCAGCAGGTTACTCCTGATACATGCCAGAACACACACACACACACACACACACACACACACACACACACACACACACACACATGCACATATGTGAGTGCACAGACACACATACATATGTGGGAGTGCACGGGCACACACAAACACACACACACACAAATGCACATGCGTGCACACATACACATATGCCCGCGCACACACACGCTCATGTGCGGGCGCACGCACACTCACACAGACACACACTCACACATATAGGAGATTATCTTTCATCAATGTTCACAGTTTTCAAAAAAAAAAAAAAACATAGTTTTGTTGTTCTTAGTAAAGATGTATTCTGTCAAAAAAACTATTTTTGTAAATTTGGTTCATCAGTCTAAATGAATCTTTTTGTCTTATAAATATTTTATTAATTTTAAATGAATAAACAGATAATGACATTAAATTAATAAAGAAGTAGATAAGATAAAGAAAAGGGTTAAAAACCAAAAACAAAATTCATCAAATCAACCAAATAACTATTTACAAAAGGTGCCTGTTATATAAATAACAACTGATACATTTCCAATAAATGACAGTTCAGCTATTGTTTGTTTAGCAGTTCCTTTAGTTTCATCCAAGAATTGTATGTGGATATAATTCTAGTATTTCTTGATTTGATAGTCATTAGTCCCAAATGACATACTTCATTCATAATGTTGGAAAAGTCATTGATAGAGGGAGAAGAATGACTTTTCCAGTTTTTTGTTATGACTGTTGTTGCAGTTGATAGAATGCTTCATAAAACTGGGTATTTCAGTTTCGGAACACATTTAGGTACAGGAGTTTTAAATAAAACCAATGATTTGGTTAAGAAAAGTTATTTGAGAGAAAAGACTACAAATTTTTATTTCCTCCTAATAAGGTTTAAGCATGACTCAGTGAAAAAACGTGCTGCTGTGAGATGTACTTTACACCAACAACAAACTGTTTTAGTCCTGGACATCGGTTTACTCAAGACTTAGTAATTGTATGCCATAGCTTTGTTATACAGCTATTCCACATTTTGCTATTCTTGTAACTTTGCAGGGAGCACTCCACTATAGAACCTCTGAAAGGGCCATTCCCCCCACACACACTTATGTTTGCTATCGATCTGTTGGTCTCCGACTTTTAAAAAGAATCCTACACCACTATACATCTCCGCACTGCTTAAAACCAACCCTTGTCCTGTTGTAGGACAGTGTGCTAACATACTTTAAATAATTGGATCTTTAAACCCTTTTATTGTGTTAACATCCAAATTGCCCAAAACCATACTGTTTCCTCCTACCTCGGCCTTCTGATTGTGGTGATTTTTTTTTGCCACACTAGTAGGCAGGTGCAACCCACTTCATTCACCCTCCACTTCGCTCCTGGCTCACTTCACTCCCCTACCCTACCTTCTTTTCCACCACCCCTACTTCCTCTACATTTTTAATTCCTGTAATTCTACCCCCTACTTTCTAGTCCAACACACCTTCCTACTTTCTTACTGTCTCTTCCCTCTCTCCCTACCTCCTCCCTCTCCAAAAACTCAACTCCATCCATCACCTTTCTGACTACTGATACTAGCCCACATTTCCCACCTAATCTGCGTACCACAGATAATACCTTTCATCAGCCTCACTCATCCTTACTTCTGTACTACTATTGTCTCTATCCACCTCCACTCACTCAAAAATTTGTATTTCACCCCCACAATCCTCAACACTAACCACTCACCCACATGCTAACAAAAGTAGCTATTCTAACATCTCTCAGTCCCTATTAGTAAACAACACCCTATGCTCAGCCAAACCACACCTCACCCCCACTACCAATAAACTAAAATTAACACTACATTATCCACAATCACCATCACTAAAATAGCACCAGCCAAACACTTTACTCCATCTCCTTATAGTATTACCCCAATGTGGAGATATTCACCCAAACCCTGGACCACACAACTTACCCAGTCTTTGCACAGCCCTAAAGCCCACAATTTATACTTTGTAACTATTAATGCTCGAAGCCTGTGCAATAAGATCACAGAATTCCATTTGTGGCTCAGCCACCAATCTCCAGACATAGAATTCCAATTGTGGCTCAGCCACCAATCTCCAGACATAGAATTCTAATCGTGGCTCAACCACCAATCTCCAGACATAGTATTCCAATCATGGCTCAGCCACCAATCTCCAGACATAGAATTCCAATCGTGGCTCAGCCACCAATCGCCAAACATAATAGCAATAACTGAAACATGGCTTAAAGCACATATACCAGACTCTGAAATCCGGGTCTATATTAGAACATTGAAGTTTCAAAACTTCGAATGTTCTAATATTGACCCCTATTTAGTGAAAGCTGAAAACATCGAACATACAGAACAGCAAATTTTTTCCTAGGGAAAAAATTCAGTGTTGTAAAACACATACACACAACACTAGCACACCAAACAAATAGCAATCCACACACATACACCTAAAATCTTACACCTAACCCTACACTAAACTATACATACACCACTAACTATCCACTTACCTTAATCCAAACCTTAACCTTAAGGTCCATCACTATCGCACACTCACCTCACCCGCACCCTAACCCTAACTCACCTACCCGCCCTAACCCTCATGTCCACACAATCGCACACTTACCTGACCCGCAACCTAACCCTAACTCACCTAACCCGTCCTAACCCTCACGTTTACACAATTGCACACATACCTAACCCGCACCCTAACCCTAACTAACCTAACCCGCACTCAATCACACACTTACCTGAACCCGACCCGTAACTTTCCACCACAGCATTGAAAATACAGAAGCAACAGAAACGGACAACCATATTCTTTCTCTAGGAAACAAATTCGGTTTTCTGCAACTTTGATATTTTCAGCTTTCGCTGAATAGGGGTAGATATTAGACTATTCAAAGTTTTGAAAATTTGATGTTCTAATATAGACCCTGAAATCCTTCCACCAGGCTACAACATTATACACAAATATGGAAACCAACAAATAGGAGGGGGTGTAGCCCTAATATATAAGGACTTCTTAACAATAAATATTCATCCAACTCCTGTCCCCATTTTTAGTTGTCTAGAAATCTTACTGGCATCCCTCCATATAAATCCTAGCAACTGCTCTGTATTGCCTCCATTTATATTCCCCCCAGTCATAACATCTCCTACTTAGAAGACTTCTTAGGATGGATCAACCATACTATCCCCCAAGAAACCAACATACTAGGAGAAATGAACATTAACTGGCATAACCAAACCTCCAAAGCTTCTAACACCAGCATTAATCTCCATAGTTTCACTAAACTTGTCACTGAGCCTATACATGCATTAAACACCTGAACTGAAACTATATTAGACTGGATCCTTATATTCCATCCCCACTACTACACCAATATCAGTACCCTCCCCAACACCCAAAGTGGACACCCACCTGCATACACCCACAGAAGCCATTTACACATCCCCAAACATCACACATACAAATCAATCAGAAACCTAGCCCACTTTAACCAAGAAACATTCAAAACTACCTTTCAAGCTCACAGCTGGCCCCCACTAAAATAACTACCACTAGATGATGCTGTACAATACTTTAACAACATCTTCTTGAACACACTAAATAGCCTATCACCTCTTCGTACCAAATGCTCAAAACCTAATCATGCCCCTTGGTTGACAAAGCATACCAAACAAACCCACTTAGCCAGAGACAAAGCCTGGAAAATTTGGAAAAATTCAGGACCATAGAAAATGAACTAAACTATAAAAAAAACTTAGAAATTCAAAAAAAAAAACTTATCATAACTGATAAGAAAACCTACTTTTCCTCTAAACTCTCCTCCCAAAATACGAACCCTAAAAATTCTGGAAATCCGTATCCTCTTTTCTGAATCCTGGTAACATTCAAAATCCATCACCAGCTCCTGACAAAACCCCTCTCCATATAGCCCACATATTCAATAACCACTTTATTGACACCATCCAAAAACTAATCAAGGACTCGCCCTCTAAAATAAATCGCACCCCTACTACTACTACAATAGACCCACTATTCCCCATAAATAACTCTCTACCTAACTCACCTTTTTCTTTCTAACCTGTGCCTACATCCCTTATTCAAAAATTTCTAACCAAATTAAAACCTGATCACTCTCAGACAATAACCTGCCACCAAAATACTTACAACTAGCAGCCAAGGGCCACCAGAATACTTACAGCTAGCAGCCAAGGGCCACCAAAATACTTACACCTAGCAGCCAAGGGCCATCAGAATACTTACAACTAGCAGCCAAGGGCCACCAGAATATTTACAACTAGCAGCCAAGGGCCACCAGAATACTTGCAACTAACAGCCAAGGGCCACCAGAATACTTACAACTAGCAGCCAAGGCAACTGGCTACCCAGTCAGCATCCATTACTGGATCATATGTCCCCCTACTATGGAAAAACATTATTACCCATCTTCAAAAAGGTGGTAATGCCCACAATCTCTCAAACTACCACCCCATCTCTATCCACTCCCCACTATCAAAAATCCCAGAAAAATGTATTCAGACCTAACTACTCAATCATCTCATCAATAATAACTTCTTATCTCCCACACAACATGGGTTTCGCCCAGACCATAGTACTACCTCAGCTTTACTCTCCTTTACTGATATTGTGAATAAAGCTCTTGATGCTGGTCTACCCACTTCAGTACTTCTGCTAGACCTCTCAAAAGCTTTCGACACAGTACCTCACCCTAAACATTTGCACAGCTAGACAAACTGGGTTGCTCTCAAAGGGTAACAACCTGGTTTTCCTCCTACCTAAATAACAGCAATAAATTAAATGGCAAAACCAACAATCTGATTACCTTGCTAACAACACAGGTATCCCACAAGGATCCATTTTAGAACCTCTGCTTTTCAATATATTCATTAATGATCTAAATAAAGCATCCCATCAAAGCATACTAATTCAATATGCAGATGATTCACCTATCATCTCACCCTCCAATAATTTCTCTAACCTCCAAAAAATCACCCAAGATGCTTTCTCCTCTATAGAGACTTGGCTGAATGACTCTCAACTAATGCTTAACCCCAAAAAGCTAAGCTGTTGTTATTCTCATCAAAGCTTACATCTACAGAATTCAAAATGTTCTCACATAAAACTGAAATAGAACAGACACAATCTGCAAAACTTCTAGGAATTACTATTGACAACAAACTCTCCTTTGAACAACACATTCTCAACACAGTAAAGAAAACCCACTTCAAACTGGGCAAATTATGTAGACATAAACTTTACCTTGGCAAACAAACTAGGATCAAATTAGCTAACACTCTGCTTATTCCATCCCTTACATATAGGAGCCCCATTTTCACCAACCTCCATACATCACTCAGTAATAAGATACAACAATGCTACTACAAGATAGCAAAATTTGCATCTAACTCGTCAAACCGCTCACACCACTGCAACGCTTTCTCAAACCTATCCTGGCTAGAATTTCACCACTATCTCCAGTTTACTCAAATAACTACTGCTCATAAATTACGTTTCCAACCCAATAAATCCCCAGCCCTCCAATCCATCTTGCATACATGTACTCCGACTCGATCCCTCTGCTCTTCTCAGAAAACTCTTCTAAGTGTAGCTAAACCCAACAAGAGAGCAGGACAATGCCTGTATTCATACAGTATAGCCAAACTTTTGAATACCCTCCCCTCTTCCGTTACCCAACTAGACTCCCTGAAGTCCTTTAAAACTGCACTAAAAGGTACTTTTTACATAAGCCTAGCTGTATATGTGAAATACAATGGAAGCCCCCTTAATCCCATAACTTACTCAGCTATAAACCCACTTTTCTAACACCTCCAATTTTCAATAAACTCCACTGAATTAAAATACTCTATTATTTGTTCACTACTTGCTTTTCTCTGTGACATAGTTTACCTATGATATGGTGTTCATAGTTTCATAGGTAGATACTAGGCTATCTGCCCAAAGGCATTTATAAGCATAGCCAGAAAGTGTTGGCTTTCGCCGCCCCCTTCGATTAGTTCCCTGTGCCTCTGTCCAGCAGAGCCACTGAAGTGATCCCCGAGGTAAACTTTTTGTTTCCCATCCACTCGTCAAGATTTCTTTTGAAGAGTGTTAGCGAGGAGCTCTGCCTAATGTAGATTGGGATCTTGTTCCAAAGCATGGGAAGTCTCTGGGACAGGAATCTGTCCCTCCAGCACGTCCTATTTATTGTTGTAGTGAGGTTTAGATCCCGAGAGCGTGAGGCTCACAGGGATAAGGTTTTCTTTAGGTGGAGCATGTCCATCAATTCTGGGTTGGACATGGCCTTTATATAGTATTGTAGTGTTTATACAGTAATTTGTAAATCATATGTTTTACAGTTATGTGTTTTGTAATATTAGTCTGTCTTAACTTTGGAGCCTTCCCTCCAGATCTGTACTTTATACTGTATAATATTTGCTTTTGATGTTGTATAAATGTGGAGCTTTTCTCCCCGGGCCTCCACTGCAAATGGGTTTCTTTTGCCCAATGGACTTTCTCGGTCAACAAATGCCAGTAAATAAATAATAAATAAATAAAATAAATAAACAATTCTGCGAGGAGTAAAGTAAGAGTTGTGAAGAAATTTCCAAGAGAATGTTCTCCATTTAAGAGAGCTAGTAGTCTGCTTACAGGGTAATAAATTGAGCTTTTTATCTTCCTAGTCTGGAGAATCATTATTTATTAGTTTAACCCCTATAGCTTTCTTTAATGTTTCAGTGAATCTTTTAATTGGCAGTTGGTGCAGAGGGTTATGGTTGTGAGATATAGCTCCTGGGGTACAAGGTTCAATTTTCTAAGCCCTGATTTGTCTTTTGAATGACATAGAAACAGTTACTTAACCAGACATTACTCCTGGTCAACTCCAGAAAAGGGTCTGTGTGTCCGGTGGGCCTACCGGGTTAGCAAATTGGTATTATTACTATTATTTCTAGAAAAAACATCAGTTCACTATCACCAAATTCACATTTATGTGGAAGTATGTATTGCACTTTGACGGATTAGATGGTAAGTATTTTTTTAATGAAATATGATTCTGTCATTTTAACACTAAACATTAATTGTATTGTTTTTATTTATTTACGGTTTGATAACAGGGTAAGTGGACTAGTCCAGTGACCCCTTTCAGTCACCACCTGGGCTCACAGGCAATAAACAGTTCAAGTAAGCTTTACACTTCAAATATGATAGAGTGTTAAGCTTAAATTATTGCAAAAGTTTAGAATGTTCCTCTGAAGTTATTATAGTGCCTACGTAGTATATCATACAGTTCTTATTAATTTCTAATAAAGTAGCAGGTTTAAATTAAGTTGCATTCATTTGAATGGGTTGCAAGACAGACTGGCTACATGAAACTGCTTCTCAAAGGTCTAAAATGAATTTTATTAAAAAAAAAAAAGCTCAAATGGAAGTGAGCAAATACAGGTATTACAGAGAGGCATAAAGACTAACAACAGATCACAGGAGTAAAAGGAAACCAGTTGAGAGACTTTAAGCATTTTTAGAATTTTAAGTCTTTTGAAGAATTTATAAGTTATCACTTAAGCACTAACAAGCAACTTGAACAGTTGCTCAAAAAGGGACCTATTAAACTTGTAAGAGTTTTTGATATCTTGTTTAAACTGGTAATTTGCTCCAGAGAGCTAACCTTGCTCATGAGATGGCTATTTTACCAGTGACATTTTTTTTTAAAAGGAGATGGTTGTAGGATATTAAATTCTCCTACGAATTCCTGTATGGATTTATTTTGTTGTTTGGGAGTTTTCTTTTCACAGGGGGACAGTAACCATCATTTTGAATTTTATATAGTAAGGTGTACAGAAGGTAAGTTGACCTTTCAGTAATGGGTAGCCAATTTAAGTAATTTAGAAGGCTGGTGCGGTATGTGCGGATGTCAGCAAGTAGGTGAAATCTGACAATTCTATTCTCAGTGACTTGTAGTCTTTGAATGTGAAGAGAAGACAGGAAGACAACATTCTAGTTAAGGGGAAAAGGATTGTCTTAGACAATGCCTTGCAGGTAGTAGGAGATAAGAGATGTGATATCCTGTAGCAGAGTTTTAATCGTGAGAGGATTTTATTAATTATATTATTAATGTAGGTTGTAAAGCTTAAGGTACAGTCAAGGATTAGGCCCAAGTATTTCATTCTGTCTGAGACAGTAATGAAAGGAAGCCAAGAGACTCTGTGAGAGAAAGAAAAGGACACATGATATTGCTTTTTTGTTGCTGTTTGTTTTATGTTCTCAATCCAAAGTTTATTTTGTTCACACCATTAACAAGGTCAGAGAAAGATGTCTGGAGTTGAGATTGCAGACCTGTGGGACAACTGTTTGCCTTGAGTAATAAAATATCAGCTTCATAAAGGTTAAGGCTGTAGTCAGATAAGTCATCAGTGGTATCATTAATGAATAATGAATGCAGTAAAGGGCCTAGAACAGAACACTGACAGATACTTGTTTTACTGTTCCTTTGGGGGATCGCTGGCTGCTCGAGCTTTTTGAAGTAAACTTGAAAGCTCTGAACAAATTTATAATGAGTTTTGCTCATGAATGACTCTAACTATAAATGATGAAACAATGTTAGTGATCTCCATGATGCCTGTATAATGGAGGTTTTCTCCCCAGGCCTCTGCTGAAAAAGGTCACTGCTCAGTTGGACTTTCCCGTATACAGCATATAACATATATTATAATATAATAAATGGTACTTAAGATGGTATATTCCAGATAAAAATGAATTATCCTAATTAAATGTACAGTGAAATGTCATTTTAGACACAACAATCTAGATAAAGCTGATAATAATGATATGTTATCATTTCAGAACAGATTTATTAACTTAAACAATAAACCTGATGGACAGCAAAATAATTTAAGGCATTTAATACATTCAAGAAAATTTAATGTCTTAACAAAAATAGGCTAATTAAAGACGATTGTAATGATGAATTTAAAAAGATAAAGTCATTAAAGAAACAAAACACAACAGATACTGCTGAATTTGGAATATATATATATATATATATATATATATATATATATATATATATATATATATATATACATGATTTAATGGCAGTTTCTTCTTCCAAAATATCAGTGATTAAAGCTGTGAAAAGCATATAAAATAATATTGTCTTGAGTAAATAAAAACAATAAATTGTTTGACTTGAAAAGAGAAGTCCAGAGTGATAAGACTATTCAAAAAAATGAAATGTCAAAAACAGTTATTGAAAACAAATATTCCACAGCAGTGGTCCCCCAAGGCACAAAATTATGAAGCCATGACTGCATCTGAGATGAGGAGATGTGCAGGGAGGGGTTTGGCTTTTGTGTCTTATATCAGCCTACTCATTCTGGGAGGAGAGACAGAGATAAAGAGAGATGGACGATACACATGGAAACACCACCACAGTTTATCGCTGGTGGAGACTGGGGGCATGTGGGTGGGTGTTGTCTACAAGACAGAAGATCACTGGCTAAGTCACACATGAAGGTCAGATTATACACCACAGCGTCCACTACATGCCAATCCCTTGAAGAATACATGTGGGGGATAGGACTTATATAAGGGAATAACATTTTCTCAGCAGCAGTATCATACTGGCCAAGTTTTCCTTGACCCTAAACTTGGTCATAGGAGGTCTCAAGGAATTCAGTTTGGTTTGGAAGACCTGATGGAGAAAAGGCATATCTGGAAGCTGCTGATTGTCAGCTGTAGGAGAACCAAAATAGGCAGAAAAGCAGCAAACTACATTTAAATAAAAGCATTTATTGTGCCAATGTTAAAGAAAGCACACAGGCTATGCTTTCTTCAAGAGCTGAAAATAAAATATGATGCATTTATAAATCCTGAATTCACAGCAGCAGATCTTAAAACACATATTGATTACAGCTGTCACCTTTAAAGGTGAAATCAAATTCATCATTTAACAAGATCATTGAATCACTGATGTATGACAAATTCTTCATTCTCTGCAGACTATTTGTACTAGAGTAATTCAGAGAAGGTATTAAAAAGCAGAAGGCATTACAACTATGAATTAATAAAGAACATGCATGAGGTATTTGTCCCAGTAAAGGTAATTAGTCAGTAGCTCTGCACAAAATTTGTCAGACATAAACCCATCATACAGACAGTATGTAAAAGTAATTGTCTGCAGAACTGGAAAGGGCCGGGGTTCCTCCTCTTCCTCAGTGGTCGGGACATTGATGAGAAGTAAGAAAGAAGCCAAGGTAAAGTGCGAGTGTTGCCATAGTATCAGTAGGTATTGACATCTGCAGTAACAAGGCTTAATGTTGTTGTGTCTTTCGGCTTATCCCGGTTAGGGGTCGCCACAACAGCGGAACTCCGGTCCGCTAATGTTTGGTAGTGGATTTTTACGTGCCGAGTTACCAGCCCTGATGCACAACCTTCAACGAAGGCACGCCCATTCACGCATGCCTCCACACAGAAGACGCTCTAGCTGAGAATCGAACGCGACAATGTCTTGCTGTGAGGTGACAACGCTACCGCAGCACCACTACCGCGGGTAGTAACAATACTGGTAAAATTAACCATATAATGAATAATACCGTTAATTCAAAGTGTAATAACTGTGGACATAAATTAGACAGCCTATCAATGCCATTTTCAAAGATTTAGAAAAGAATAAACCAAAAACAAAATATACAAGAAAAACAAAGTTAGAAAAATAGAGGCTAACAGAAATGACTGGCTTAACTAAGCAAGAGCAATCGGATTTATAACATACCAAAAGAAATTTAATTTCCATAGACCTACATACGTACATACAAATATTTGAAGCATGGGCAATAATTCCCTTCTAGCCTGCCAATATACCAAAACACTTGTTCCCATAATAAGTGTCCAGGTTGTTCTTAAAAATATCTAAACTAGTACTTGCTTTAATGTAGTTTGGTAATCTGTTCCATGCATCAGTTACTCTGTCAGAGAACCAGTTAGTGCACTTCTCATTCCTATAGAATCTTCTACACAGGTTGTCTGATGGTTCTCTAGTAATTTTTGATAACCCCAACATTCCTAGAGGTAGGTATCTCTAAATGCCCTACATATCTGAATAAGATCTCCTCTTAGATATCTATAAGAGACACTGTACAAGTTCAGATACTTTAGTCTTTCATAATAACTTAAATTTTAACATCCACAGATGTTCTTGGTATATTTCTGCTGTACTCTTTCCTGATTACTCATGCTTGTTCTGTTATAGGGCTTCCATATTGTTATTCCATACTCAAATACGGATCTAACGTAAATCACAAACAATGGCTTTATCATTTCTGAGTTCCTAGATTTTATAAATATTTTTATACAACCTATAGTTCTCTAACTACCATTAACCAATTGGTTGCTATGATTAGAAAAATGCAAAACTATATCTACCCATATACCGAGGTTCTTAAATGAGCAACTGTTTCAATAATTCTGCATTGTATTTAATAATCATCTTTCAATTTATGTCTCCCAAATCTCATATGCTAAGTTGTTGATGTATTTACCAGCATATTATTCTCCTGTGCCGAAATGATCAATTTAGACAAGTTCTTTTAGAGACTTGCTCTATCTATAGCACATGTAATCAGTTTATCTAATTTCAAGTCATCTGCATTCAGACTATAGAACACTTCAGATGAAAAAGATAGCTCTGAAAGACACTATCTAAACAGGTATGGGCCTAAGACAGAGCCCTGTGAGACACCCTGACTGAAACCAAGAATTTCACCTGTCCAATTGCTGTATGATACCATGCAGCATTCCATCTTATCAAGAGTACATCAATACCTAGCTTTTCTAATTTATTGATCAGTGTTTTGTGCATGGCCCTGCCAAATGCTAAAGTTAAATCTATATAAATTATATCACAGCACAATTTTTCACTCATAACTGTTAATATGTTGTTATAGAACATAATTTTACAGGTGGTAGTAGATTTATATTTAACATATGCATGCTGATATATGATTTTCAATCCCAGCCTTTCCAATTCTGATAGTAACTTATCCAGTATTACTTTCTCCATTATTTTTCCACAACATGAAAGTAGACATAAGGATCTGAATGACTCTAAATTTGTCCTACTCCCGTTTTGGCTAAAGACAGGTTTAATAAGCTCATGTCTCCAGTCTTGAAGAATCTCCCCATATTTATATGACCTAGTAAATAGTAGATATAATGGTATCTCACTTTTTTAATTTCTCCAAGTCTTTTGGGTTTCTAATACCATGATGGAAATGGACCCCATTCCTAAGTCAGTGTGATTAAAGTTCATGAAATTAATATTGTTTCTATCTTTGATGTTAGCCAGAAGTGCTCTTTGCAGCACCTGCAGTGTGCCCAGTAATGATTCCTTCTGCAATGCTTACAGTTACACGTAATGGTAACATATCTAAGTTGTTGTTGTTGCTGTTTGGCTTTCAGCTTTTCACAGTTAGAGGTCACCACAGCGGAACTCCGGTACGCTAATGATTGGCAGTTGTTTTTTTATGGTGTCGAGTTGCCAGCCCGACGCCCAACCTTCAACAAAGGTATGCCCATTCAATGCATGTCTTTCGAATGCCCACTCAACCGCAGGGAGGACATACATATCTAAGTACAATTGTAAATTCTTTTTTTATAAGACCCATTGTGCCTACTACTACTGAAACTATCTGGGTATCTTTCTTCCAAATTGCCCTAATTTCTGCCTGAAAATCCTAGTATTTTATGACTTTGTGTCGCTTTATATGTAAGACACAGCAGTCAATGGGTGTTGCAATTTCAATGATCAATGCTACTTTTGCCTTCTTTTCATGGATTACTATTTCTGGTTTTCTCGCATCTATTTTTTGAGCAGTTGGTAATGGATGATCCCATGTGATATAAACTTCATCATTTACTAGGATGCTTTGTGCCTCATGTTTCCAGTGTTTTCAGTTACATCAATATTATAATGTTTGTACACCCCTCAATGCAACAGTCTTGCCACATTATTATGCCATTCAGTATACAGTTCTTCTGCCATTAGTATATTACGATCAACAAGATGTGTAACTGTTTCCAATTCTGTTTTACAAAACGTACATTTGTCTGCTTCTCCCACATGTAACCAATGTAAACCAATGTGTATGTAGTCCACTACCTTGGGCCACCAATATTAACCTTTCGTCTTTTGGTTTAAAATCACCTCTCCTTAACCATTCCAGCATTCGATTCTGATCAACATGAGGTTGTTCCAAGAGTTTTCTACACTTGCAACTATATTTATGCATTTTCCACATTTCTTGCCTTCTTATCCGATACTTCACCCTATATTTTTTCTTTTGTTTTTTGGCACATTCAGTTGCTGTCTGGTTTTTATCTACTTCTGGTTTGATTTCCATTCCTGCTGGATACTGATATGCTTCTGCCAGACTAAGCAGGGAAGTCATCTTAGATTTACTGTCCTCATGTTTCAAAACTTCACTACATTTGGGTCTTATGATGTCAGCAGATATGTGTGCAGTTCCATGACTGCTGATTTATACATGTAATGAATTTCGAGGAGGCCCATATCTCCTTCAGAATGGAGAATATATAATCTTGGTGTGCACTGACTTTTATAAATAATTTGATGAGTATGAAGAATCCTACTTGTTTTTCTGTCCAACCTGTTCAAGACCTTTTGGGGCCAGTCAGTCACTCCAAGACTGTAAGTTAGGACAGGAAGACCAAAATGGTTTATAGCTTGGACTTTGTTCCTAGATGCCAATGCTATTTTCAGTATTAATTTAAGTCTTCTAAAATATTACTTGCTAAGTTTTATTTACATTTGTTCATGTTTTATTGTTGATCCTTCATCAATTCCCAGATATTTGTACACTCTCTCTTGCTCAAGTTCTTTTATATTGCATTCTTGTCCCAAACTGATGTTTTCTTGGTGTTGCAGCTTTCCTGCTTTAAAGGTTGCTTTTGCACATTTATCAAGACCAAATGACATTCTCATATCATCGGAAAAAGTTTTGACCACTTGCAGTTGTATTTTCAGTTACTCATGTGATGAACTATATAGTTTTAAATTATGTACAAAAAGAAGATGAGAAGTCTTTACACGCTGTTGTTTCTGTGAGCCAAATTGTAGCCATGACCTGTATATTAAGTAGACAACATAATGAATTAAGAGCAAGACAAAATAGCAGTGTTGACAGAGAGTCACCTTAGAATACCTTCCCTTGAATTTTTATCCCTGGAATAATAATTTGTCCTTTATCATAGCTTAATGGCAAATTTCAAAGCAAACCATTTCTAAATGAATAGGCTATTGCATTAATTTCTGCCATAGGCACCATGGAAAACCTCACTCCACCAGGGCTGCATCTACCTCTACAGCCTTTCTCAGAGGCGTTCCTACTAGGGACAGCCTAGAAGCTGCTACCTGGAGTTCTGTACATACTTTCACCAAACATTATCATTTTCCAATTTTCTGCACAGACCAACTAGGTGGCCACCTAGGACACTGCTGTAGCAGGGGAGATTTTCCAGTAATCTGGAAGGTGTGGGTAGACCAGGATGGGTGCACAGAGTGGTGTTGGAGGGCGCTGTGGAGACCTTTTGCCTAGGGCACCAGTTGACTAAAGGCTGGTCCTGTTTACAGATGTTCTTCATGTTTCACTGTTGCAGTCATTACATTTGTGTTATCTGCTTGCAGGTAGCCTACATCTGATTATCAAAGTCTTGGGTCCTGCGTCGGTTGCTGTCCCTTCTTCCATGACGTCAGATCATCAGGGGTATAAAACATGCAGCCGATGCCATTACATCAGTTTTTCTTGCTGTGCAGTGCCCGAAGCAGAAGCAGTTCGCAAGTGCCAGTCGGCCGACTCCTGAAATTTTCGTTTTCGAGTTTCAGAACCGAAGTTTTCAACTATAGCTAAGTACCCCATTGGGGAAACTTTTTCTTGCTCCTTACCGATGTCAGTAAAAGTTAATAATTGCATTACTTGTGGAAAGCAAATAGCTCATAAGGATTTTCATTCGTACTGTATTCCTTGCCTAGGCCCTGACCACGAATTACCTTGCTGTCGGTTTTGTGCTTTATTTAATCAGCGCACTATCCATCCTCGGTATATTTTCACCTGTAAATATTTCCATTCTCGGTTTTATTATCCAGAAATGTCATTGGTTAGCCATCCAACTACTGGGATTCCGAAAAACACAAAAATAAAGACAGAGACAGGCCACCGAGGTCCAAAACTGCCGACGACACTTCTCCTAAGCCAGTCGCCAGTTCGCCGGTACTCAGTGGGGCGCTTTCGCAGCTCCTGATACCCGTTACTTCTGATTAGCAGGCCTCTACTGAGACCCATTCGGAGTCCGGTATGCTGCGAGATGCTTCAACTATGGAACCTGCGGATGTTTCTACCATGATTGGGTCCAGAGCCGCTGTGCAGGCACCGGCATCTAGGGGTGTATTCAGACCTACAATCTTGCATATTAAACCAAAACCTCCTTCTTCTCTTAGGCCTAAATCTCAAACCATGCCTAAAAAACTGAAGCCCAGGCCACATGCTCAGGCCTCTATGCCTAAAAAACAAATGATAAGAATGACTGAAGATCTAATAACTCTAATCAGGGGTAGCCAACCCCCCCTCCCTTTCTAAGAGGCCTATGACTGAAGTGGTTTGTGAATCTTCTGACCAGAATTCTGTTTTTTTTCTGATTCTTCTGATGATCTGGATTCGCCCTTATCTACTTATGAGGATTCTGATGCTGAGGACTCCATTCCCTTTGCTTCCCCTCCAGAGGAGTTTTCTTTTGGAGAAACCTTACATACTCTAAGGGATCATTTCCACTGGGAAAGCTAGGATTTTTCTGGTTCAAAAAAGAGGCTTAGGGATTTCTTACTTCTACCTCAGCATAGGCCTTTAGCTATTCCTCTGTACTATACATTGTTGATGTTACTTTTTTGGAATCTAGTTTGGCTCCTGATACCTTGCCTCCTGCTCCCAGAAAACCAGACAGATGCTTACAGGGTCCCTGAGTCACACAAGCTCCTTTTTAAAAATCCTATTGCGGATCCAGAGACGATTTCACAGGGGCCCAAGGGCATTAAGGCTTCTACTGCCAAAAATCCTACCCCTTCTGATAGAGACTCCAGGGCGCTGGATAGATGGGGTAAGAAAGTTTACACTTCTGCTACCTTGGCCATTAGGGCTTTAAACTGCCAGTTTCATATGTTCATAGGTTCATAGGTAGGTACTAGGCTATCGGCCCTAGGGCCCATACAAGCCTAGCCAAAAAATGTACCCTGGCTTTCGCAACCCAAGAAAATTATTTTCCTGTGTCCCTGTCGAGCAGAGCCACAGAAGTGATCCCCGGGGTGAATTTCCCATTTCCCATCCAATCATCAAGATTTTTCTTGAAGAGTGCTAATGAGGAGCTCTGTTTGACATAGATAGGTAGTCTGTTCCAGAGTATGGGAAGTCTCTGGGACATGAATCTATCCCTCCAGCATGTTCTGTTTATTGTGGTGACAAGGTTTAGGTCCCTAGAGTGTGTAGCTCGGAGGGATTGGGATTTCTTTAAGTGGAGCATGTCCAACAGCTCTGAGTTTGACATAGCTTTGTATGTTAGGCAGAGATCGCCCCTGAATAGGCGATATGTGATGGAGTAAAGCTGTAGTTTTTTGAGACGGTCTGCATAGGCCATCTGTTTGAGGCCAGAAATCCTCTTTGTGAGGCATTTCTGTGGTCTTTCCAGTTGGTGTAGATGTCATGTGAGGTACATACCAAAAGGGGCATTGTACTCTATAATGGGTCTAATGAGTGATGAGTAGAGGGGAACAATGACCTCTTTTTTTATGGATGAGAATCCTTTTGTGATGAGATGAGCCACGTAGAAGGATTTCCTGACCACTGTGGCGATGTGATTATCAAAGGAGAGACTACTGTCCACCTGTGTCCCAAGGTCTCTTATCACATTTTTGGCATTAAGTAGACTACCAGCTATGTGGTAGTTCATGGGTACAGAGTTTTAACCAAAGGGAATGACAATAACCTTTTTGGCATTGAGCTTCAGGCCATGGCTTTGACACTAGGTATCTGTCTCAGTGAGGCCCATTTGTAGTTTGTCCACATCGTTAGGAGATTTGATTTTCAGCAACATTTTATTGGATTTCTTAAACAGAAAATGATGTTGATTCCTGACTGTGTGGAAAACAAAGAATTACAGGATTTAATGCATTCTGCTGAACAAGTTGGAAAACATATTTTGCAATGCGGTTTTGCTTCATTAGAGGCCTCTTGCAGGGCCGCTGTTACTGGGTCTGTGCTCAGAAGGCATGCTTGGCTTAAGGAGCAATCTTTGCCTGATAATGTTAAAGCTAAGTTGTTGGATGCTCCCTTGAATCAGGACTGCCTGTTTGGCAACAAGGCTGCGGAAGTTCTTAAAAAGATGGAAGATAAAGCTAAATCTATGCAAACTGTTAAAGATTTCTTACAAGTTCAGCCTTCTAGATTTAGTAGGCACTGGCCCTCTAAGAATTGGTCCTTTCCAGCCCCTTCCAGGTTTTCTCAAACCAAACCCAGACACAGCAGAAACCCCAGGTTTTCGTCCCAGGGGACACACTGGACTAAGCAGTGGGGGGTCTCCACTTCCAAATCTGGGAGTAATAAGCATCCCCTCTATGGTAAACTGTCTCAATGACTTCCTTTTAAAACCTCCAAGCACTTATCAACTGAATGCCCCTTTGGGGGGAAAGATTGCTCTTTATGCAAATAAGTGGGAACTCATTACCCGGGACAAATGGGTTTTAAATATAGTGTCCCAGGGATACAGATTTCACTTCCACACGTTGCCAACTCCAAGCGGGTGGTCAGACCTACCCCCCAAATCAGTGGGCAGAGGCCCCAAAAACAAGTACTTTCTCTCTTAAGCATGGGGGCTATTCAACTGGTACCGGAAGAGGAAAAGGGACAAGGTTTCTACGCAAGACTTTTCCTGGTACCCAGAAAAGACAATTCATGGCATCCTATCCTGGACCTTTCTAATCTAAACACCTTTTTGGAGATTCCAAAATTCAAGATGCTGACTCTTCAGCAATTACTTCCTATGCTAGGCAAAGATGCCTGGTTGGCAACACTAGATTTAAAAGAAGCATACCTGCGCATCCCATTTAGGGAATCTTGCAGAAGATACCTGCACTTCAAAGCAGGCTACACGCACTATCAGTTCTCTGCACTGCCCTTTGGCTTATCTACTGTGCCCAGGGTATTCACAAAGTGCCTAGCTACAGTTATTGCATTTTGCAGGCAAAGAAATATTCAAATATACCCATACCTGGACGATTGTCTAATTCAGGCAGAAAGCCAGGACATACTTTTGAATCATCCGGCCTTTGTACAAAGGGTTCTTACTTGTCTGGGGTACACCATAAACAAAAAGAAATCACACCTGGTATCCTGTCAACAAATTATATTCCCGGGAGCAAGCTTGAATACAACTTCCCAGATGACCTACCTCACTCCAGAGAAACAACTTAATTTGACAACCTACTTCAAACAAGTGGCCGCAAAAACCCTGCTACCTGCAAGACAAATACTGCAAGCCTTGGGGTTCATGGCCTCCTGCATTCTTCTAATTCCATATGCAGGACTGCATATGAGGAAACTACAGTGGTATCTAAAAAGCCTATGGTTTCAACATTCTCAGGATTTAGAAGCAATGATTCTTATCATACCTTGCCTATGCCTAGAGTTACTTTGGTGGGCAGAGGCCTGCCACCAAAACAAGGGACTACCCTTTACACCACCCCCTGCAAATGGGGGAGCCCAGGTATAGACCTGTTTGCCTCTCCCCAGAACTACCAATTGGGCATATTTTGCACAAGGACTCCCCACAAACAAGCCTGGAAAGTGGATACTCTGTCCTTCAGCTGGAAAAAACCTATCAGTCTATGCCATCCCCCCTCTGCCTCTGCTCTACAAAGTACTACTAAAAACCAAACAGGAAAAACTAAGGATGATTTTGATTGCTCCAGACTGGCCACGCCAACACTGGTACCCCCTTCTGCGTAGTGTGTCACGGTTCCCCCCATGGCATCTGCCTCAGACTCCTTCCCTGTTGTCTCAGCAGGAGAACCAGATTCTGCACCCTCAGCTTCCAACATTGAACCTTGCAGCCTGGCTAATTACATAACCTCTCCTTTACCACCCCTCAGTAAACCTGTGATGGATATCATTTTAGAGGCAAGGAGGCCTAGCACTAGAAAATCCTATGCTGAAAAATGAAAAAGATTCTGTACCTGGAACCAATCTCAAGGGATGAACTCAGCAGCACCCAATTTAACTCAGATTTTACAATACTTAACTGAAATGCTTCACAAGGGCCTGTATTTTTCCTCCATTAAAATCCACGCCTTAGCCATTTCAGCTCATTATAACACAGAACTCCCCCCCTCTTCTCTCACCCACTTCTCAAGCAGTTCCTCAGAGGGGCCAAAAATTTGAGACCACCCAGGAGAGCTCCTACCCCAGCCTGAGACCTTAACTTTGTTTTGGAGAAACTCACTTTACCTCCTTTCGAGCCAGCTGCTACTGCAGACTTAAAATTTCTTTCTTGGAAAACAGCTTTCCTTTTAGCAATCACTTCAGCTAGAAGGGTATCTGAATTACAGGCCCTTATGGCTGTGGAGCCTTTCATCATCTTTCATGCGGGCAGGGTGTCCCTCAGAACCAATCCATCCTTCATGCCCAAGATGGTATCCAGTGTGGCTCTTAATCAGTCCATTCATTTGCCAACCTTCTTTCCCAATCCACAGAACAAAGGGGAATGGATACTGCATTCCTTAGATGTGCATAGACAACTCAGATTCTACTTGGACAGGACTAAACCTCAAAGGAAATCTGAACAACTGCTGGTAGGATTTGCTGCAGGGGCAGAGGGGAATGCTATTTCAAAGCAAACCATTTCTAAATAGATAGGCCATTGCATTCATTTCTGCTATAAGCACCAGGGAAAACCTATCCCCCAGGGGATCAGACCTCACTACACCAGGGCTGCATCTACCTCTACAGACTTTCTCAGAGGCGTTCCTACTAGGGACATCTTAGAAGCTGCTACCTGGAGTTCTGTACATACTTTCACCAAACATTATCATTTGCCAATTTTCTGTAAATCCAATGTTGGCTTTGCCACTGCAGTCTTGCAGGGCCTTATAGCTGGTCCTAACACTATCTAAATTCCTCCTCCCAACTAAAGCTTTGGGAATCTACCCAAATGTGATGACTGCAACAGTGAAACATGAAGAACATAATACAGTTGTGTACACTTACCATAAGTGTAGATGTTCGAGTGTATTCACTGTTGCAGTCCTGGTTACCCTCCCTCCAGCCCCCTAACTTCTTTTGGCTATACCTCTACTTTCCTTTACTATGCTTAAAAGCCTTTTTGGTGTATTTGCTTTTTTGTTGGAGGTATATCATTGTACATTTATACTTATTTGCTCCCCATTAGGGGAGCACCTGACACCTGGGGCAAGAAAAACTGATGTAATGGTGTCAGCTGCATGTTTTATACCCCTGATGACCTGACGTCATGGAAGAAGGGACAGGAACTGATGCAGGACGCAAGACTTTGTTAATCAGGCCGACTGTGGGCTACCTGCAAGCAGATAACCCAAATGTAATGACTGTAACAGTGAATACACTCGAACATCTACATTTATGGTAAGTGTACACAACTGTTCTCTCTCCATTTTAACTTTATTTAACAGCATATGATCCTTTGTTCCGTATGACTTTCTTCCATTACCCTTTTGTTCTATTGCCATGATTGGGTTTTCTTCTAAATGACTATAAACTCTGTTGGCATAAATCCCAGTGCATAGTTTATACATTGCCAGAAGGCAAGTTATTGGTCTATAGTTTTTAGGACAGCTTGCAGGTTCATTAATTAGGAGTATTGTTTTCCTATTATTAACCAGCCTGGTGTCTGTTCAGGATGTGCATATAATTAGTTCTTATTCATGGCTAAACTTTCATGTAAAGATGTTAATACTTTTAACCAGAAGTTAGGCATTGCATCTGGGCTTAAGGTTTCCAGTTAGGAGCTTTTCTTAACTTTGTTTCAGTCTCTCTGGCTGTTACTTCATCCCTTTTGATATCCTGTACTTTTGAACCTCTTATTCTTTCTTTTACGTCTTCTATCCATTTAGCATCTTTGTTATGTTCCACAGGATCTTCATAGATGCTTCTCCAAAATGTTTCTATTTTTTCTTTTTTTGGTGGTGTTTCAATTCCTTTTACCTAGTTTCCCATTCCTCTATAAAACTTTTTTTGGGTCATCAATAAATTGCTTATTTTGTACTTTCCTTTTATATTTATCTGCACATCTTCTCAGTTTTTCTGCCTGTGCTATTTTTGGTTTATTATTTGCAATAGTGCACAATAGATCCTAATCTGTTCTGATACCATGGATTGCTTTTATCATGTCTTTCTGAGTATTTTTGTTGATCTTTTCCTTCTTCTATACTCTTCTAACAGTGACACTTCTTGTCTTAACTGTTTTATAGATTTCTCTGTTCGATACTTCCATGATGGCACTCGATTTCTCCCCTTCCATGATAATATTCGATTTCGCCCCTTCCATGATGGCATTCGATTTCGCCCCTTCCATGATGGCATTCAATTTCTCCCCTTCCTTTCCATTACTCTCCCATGTTTTTGTGGTAAGATTTTATCTGTTATTAAGTTAGCTGTTATTATTTCTGTTATATCACATGAATCTCTATGGACAGTCCTATTTACTGTGTTCATTTGCTGTATCAAACTTCTAACTTTTGGGGTTTAATTGCCTTGCTCTAGTCTATTTCTTTCATTGATCTTAATATGTCTATCTCTGTTAAATGAAGCAACTCTTCTCTTAGATCATTTTCTTCTAAACTGAGGTACCAAATTCCTCGGTATTTCCTGGATTGGGGCTCAAAGTAATAGAGTGCCACACCTTCCCGATTGGCCCCTTTGAATCCCAATTTCAGCATGCACACTCAGCATTCACACAAATAAGATTTCACAAAATGTCCGTAGTAACTATTAGGACAGGCTCGCTTCTCCTTGATTCTGGAAATGACTTAAATAAATATCAAAGCACAGATGAACATATAGTATTTACTTTTATAGTCTGAATGTCCACCTAACTTACTCATTTAACAAACAAATAAATAAACACGATGACTGTGTTGGAAGCGCTACGTCTTTTACCACTGTATCTATGACCGATTTGAGCACTGTAGAAATGCACATATAGTGTATGTGTTGTAATTAACGCTGTGCTTCAGAAATGCAATAAAGAAAATAATAGAAACAGCAAAGAAGTCTAGCGTATAAAACAGGAATACTGCTGCTACCAGTGTAGGGTGGTCTTCAGATTTAGTGCGCAATTTGTCATCTGTTAGCTCCATCTGCCCAGCCAGATGACCGATATAACACAGTGTAAAATGCAGGGATACATATAATTGTACATAGCCATGCAACTCTGTATCATGTGATCACCACATGCGGAGGACCGTGGCCGTAAATCAAAGCTAAACAAGTACAGCAAAGAACTACACTGAAACAGAGACCATTTTATTAAGTGTGCTAATCTGATTACTTTCGGCTTTGTGCAGTTTGCACATCTTTTGAAAAAATCCATTTATATTTACATTTTTATTTATTATACTGGACTTGATACCAGAAAAATCACACTTCACAACAGTCCTGCCTCTTTGCTCCCTTTTCTTTAAGTAGAAGACAGGCATCAGTTAGATGATGGAAACGTTGAAGAATGCATGTTAACTGTGATGTCACGATGAAGTCAAATACATGGTAATGAAATTAACCGTGTAAAATGTTATGGCTGCAAATCGATCACTTTGGAAAGAGCTCTTATTTACACGTGTCTTAACAGACTTATCTTTTGATTTCTATTCTTATTGAGGAAATCAAACATGAGATTAGCAACAAATTTTAATTTCTGAATAGTGTTCGCAATAATTTATGGGTGATAGCTGCAGTTTTACAAATTAAACATTATGTAACCCTGTAGATAAATAACCTTGGTAAGGCAAACATTAGTAGAAACCATTAAATGCTCTTAGCAACAATTAACGCGAGCGATTAATGTGAATAGTCGGTTATCATGTACATGCATGCCTCACCCCCTTTTTTCAAGTGGTAGACAGGCATTGGTTAGATGACATAATTTCTGGATGGTATGCAGTGCGACCAGAGGGTGAAAACTGGTTGGCTAGTAGAGTCAATCAGGTGATTTGGTTTTAAAAAGCTACAGGACTTCTATGTATTTTTTTTAGTTCAGTATGTACTTTTAAAACATTTCTTGAAGCAGATTAAACAGTCAAAACATTAATGGTAAGTGCTTGTGGTTTTGCTTCTTTGCTGCCGCTACCTTTTCTTCTACTACAGGTCAGGTCTTGCTCTTAACCCTTCCCGTGCATGATTCTAGGTTTTTGCAGTTAAACTATTACTGTGTGTGTAGTAGGCGTGTTAGTGTTTACCTTCGATAAGGTCTTGCTGGTCAAACCAATTGTATTGATCTCTGATACAAAGGATTATGACTTCTAGTTTCAATCTTAACCAAGCTGATGTGTGTTAAAGAAGTACATTTAAGAAACGCACCTGATTAAAGGAGCATATCTAATGAAAATGACCTGATTCCCACCCAGCTGTAAGCTTGTTTAATACTTATGGAGTTGTGATGTGATGCACCACTGTTCTGCATCTTGCCAAGCATGTGTTTGTTTTTATTATAGTCATGTGTTCACAGAAAGGCTACTGTCAAACAGCTATACTGTAGCAACTGATCTGAAAAGTGAAGAGTCGTTGTAGGTATCAGTTGTTTCAAAATCATGCTGTATCGTCTTCTCAAATCATGCTGGGTAGAATGGCTTGTACTGTCAGCATCATTTTATCATAAATACATTTTTTGTGGCATTATATCTTGTACATTTCATCTTTATGAGTTTTAGACTGTAAAAAATATAGGATTTTAGTTCTGAAAACATATCTTACTACAGCCTGTGCTGATGTGTGGTCTCCTGTGGGTGTTCTACACGCCTCATTTTAACTTTCCTTGGTGTATCTTGCTTGCCCTTGCCATTTGTTTCATTCTCTGTTCTTTGCCTAATGCATGCATAAGCTTTTTCTAAGACTATTTGGTTGTTGCCACAATGATGTTACTTTTGTGTCTAGAAATCTGAAAACTAAGCTTGAAAACTGTCGCGCATTAAGGACTGCATAGTCAGCTCTGTGTATATCAGGTATGCCTAATACTGAAAAGATCTTGAGTGCTTGGAATAACAGTTGTAGTAGATGCAGGTTGATTTGCTAGGACTCAAAATTGTCATCAATTGTTAAAAGATGCTCACTTATGGGCAAAGGGCCACAATCTAGTCAATTTGTCAAAGGCTTGTTGGGAGTTCTAACATATATACAAAACACACGTAGTCCAGATTTACATTTGCCTGGCAGGTCAGATAACTGAGTCACTGCTGTGAAAATAGTTTCAATATATTTTTCTGCAATAACATTTTGGTTCCTACTGTTTGCTGAGTGGATCATTGTGCTAACTGTAACTCTGATCCTTAATGCTCATCCCTTTTAAGATCATCTTACTATTTGGTGACTTTATGAGGTTATGCTGACAGAATATTTTCTGAGTTCAGACATGAGGTGTTGCATTGTTAATATAAATAAAACACTATTGTTGTGGTTATATTGTGTGTTTAATATTTTGTCTGTTCTTTGGTTTGCGTTTGAATGTTGGCATACCACAATTCAGTTGGAGTGGGCGGTATTACACAATTTATCTATGCAAATTTTATGTTAATCAGCATGCAGATTTTTAGCTGGTTGCACCTACGTTTCATGGGCCTTTGTTCAGATTTTTGAAGTTTCCAGGTTGAGAGGTATGTTGTGGGCACATTCTTTGCTCTCCATTTCCTCTGGGTAGTCTATAAAACGCTCCAGAGCATCTTCCTGTGACACATTTTCTTCAGTTTTGTCTTCTGTCATCCGTTGATTTTTCATATGAGACCTCACTGGCCCATCACTAAACAACTTTGTCTGTGTCAGAGATGCCAACATTTCCTGTTCCATCTCTTGCTGGACAAGTTCAACAGAACATGTGTTCTGGTTTCCATTGAAAGACTCCAAAGTATCTTCATATGGCAACTGATCAGATGTTTCCAACTCCATTGGTTTCTCCTTAATATGGTGATCCATTGCTCTGTCCTGCTGTGAAGATAGCTGAGTTAGAGTTTCTACACTAAATCCTTCACTTCACAGGTAATCCATAACCTCCGTTCTATTTCTTTAATTTCTCCATTACTAATCATCTTTTCTACTTTGTTTTCTTATTTGTTTTGCATTTTAAAATGTTCAGTGTCTGGATGCATTTGTGTGTATTTTTTTTCAAATATCTTTGGTGCTGCTCTTTTTGTATTGATAAGTTCTGCTTTTTCCTTTGCATAAATATTGCACCATATTAAAATAATTTTTCCCATGTCCATATTTTGTTTTCACATGTCTCCTGCTCCTCCTGTTTCTCCTTACTTTGGGGACTTGTTGTTTCATCATGCTGTAATGTAACTTGTGTTAGACATTCTGCACTAAATCCTGAACTTCTCAAGTATTCCATAACGTCATCTTTTATTTTTTAATTTCTACTTTACTAATTTTCTGTTCTACAATCCCTGTTCGTGATCTTATTTTTTTATTGTGAATTTTTCCATATTTGAATATCTTTGGTCATATTTCTCTTTGAATATCTTTGGAGGTGCTTTTCTGTGTTGATTAATTTAGCTATCTCCTCTGAATAAATATTGCACCAAATCAGTTGTTGCTTTCTTTCTCTTATCCATATTTATTTTTTATACCTTTCAAAAATCTATAGATTTTGTTTGTTATATTTTCAACTTCCTGCATCACTTCTTTTTCCAAATGGCCCAGGGTTTCTTGGTCTATATGCTTTTCATAAATCTGTTGTATTAATGAGCACACATTTTTATTTCATAAATCTGTTGTATTAATGACACACATTTTTATTTGAAGCTTCTGACAGTGTTTCTTGTGGAAGTATTTCTTCTCTCTAATTTCTCTCTTAATCTTTTTGTATATCTTCTGTCTGACAATTCTTGCCTTCTTGGATAATAGTAACAATACATCAGTTCCTTCTTATCCTTAATAGTCCACTCTATTGTCTTTATGGCTATTTTTGGCTTATCAGTTTTTGTGATTTTTGTGGACTGTTTTTTCCTTCTACAATAGGGGGCCATCCTACCCCTGGCCTGGTCTAGCTCCATTATAAAAATGTTTTTGTATCTTGAGGCTTATATACTGTCATTTTTTTCCATTCCTGGCACTAGTGTGCCTACCAGGATTGGACACTTTTTATCCTGGGTCTTGTGCACCCACTTATTCTATGTTGTTATATTTTTTAACCTACTTTTGCCCATGATGTATGCTACATAAAATACAGTCTCTATATCAATGTCAGCTTGATGAGATTTTGTGAAAGACAGGGTCCACCTTGTAAAGGTATTCACTAAGACATGAGGATGAATTCAATTCCAGCAATACTACTCTCCTTTGCTTTATGACTTACTAATCCATTTGGACCCCTTCTGTGTATTAGGACCCCATCTCTCAATTCAGATGCTGCCACTCTATTCAGATTCCTTCTCTCCATTTGGACCCATGCCCACATTTCTTCTTCAGACGTCTCCTGCTCCTCCTGTTCAAAAGTCTTTAGATTAATGGTACTGTAAATTCTTGCTGAAGCGATCTTAGGTCATTGTTACTAATTCTGTCTCCTCCCTGTGCTTTGTTTGCATCCAGTTTGCACAGTTCTTTTTCAATATAATCTGATTTGATTCCAGTATCTGGGGTTACCTGGATGTCGCTAGGACAACTTATCACCCCTTTTGTAAAGCCAAACTGTTTTACATAAGATTCGGTAAATATATCTATAATCTGTTGTGCCTGAGAATAAATTTTAGAATCTACTCCCAGTTTATGAATGTGTATGTGTTTGCATCTTTCGCATCTTATATATCTATAAAATTGTCTCCTATTAAACTGCATATTTTTATATAAATTTTCTTAATTTTATTTCTTGATCATGTCTCACACTATACTTCATTTGTTTGTCCAGCTTGTTTATTTCAGTTTTCAAAGTTGTAGTTCGACCTCTTTTCCATTTCTTATATTTTTTGTCTCTCATCTGAATCAGATGTCTTGTTCCTTTGGAAATATATCCCCTTGATGTTGTATACCTAGATCCTGATGTTAAACTTTTTTTTTTATTTTTTGCACTCAAACAATTTTTCTTTCAAAATTTTTCACATTCCTTCTGCAATTTTCCACTGAATGCATCACTACAAATAATTTTACATAGTGACTTTTTTGGTTCCATGTGATCTGCAATTCATGTCCTGTGGATTGGTTTAGATTTCAGTTTGGCAGAATTATCTAGCAGCAAATTGCCATTTATAACTCCATGAATACTACACATCAAAGCTGGTAAAACTTGACATGAAGTAACAGTAATTTCATTAGTAACACAAACAATGTCTAGTATGTTCCGTTCCCTGGTAGGTTTTTTTACAATCTGTAGCAACTGTTGTTCCTGAACTTATGTTGTGAATAATTTCCTTACTAATGTTACTGAATCAATATTATACCAATCTATTTCTGGTAAATTTAAGGCATCAGCTAATTTTATTCTTCCCTCCTGTGTTTTATGCAAGAAATGTATTATTCTTTTAGGCCATCAGCACTTGACTTTGGTGGTCTATACACATCAACAATTGTTATATGTTCCAGGGTTGTCTTTATTGTCACAATTACACATTGAGCATACAATAGTACTACTTTGGATATGCTTATTTCTCCTCTACTAAGAATTTGTTATTTTTGTCATTAGCTGATGTTCTTGTGTATCTCACAACCCCCCACACTTGCACTGTATATTTCATTATGCAAACACTTATTGATGGGAAACAAATCATCCCTAACCAAACTGTATTTAATGGAAAAAGTGACTGTGCCTCTAACCTACTTTTATAATTCAGTCTGTTTAGGACACTGACTTGTCCCGTGAACTGGTTTTGTATTTTTAAATGCTACTTAACTGAGAGTTATACTCATAAATGGAAGCCCTATATTCTAAGAGAGGTCAAATGATTAGCTTATAGATGGGAATTAAAACCTCCTTGTCCGTGCTACTATTAGTTCTAAAGGGTCTATATCATGAAATCGAACTTCCAGAATGTCGAACACCATAAGTTTGAATTTGGAAGATCGAATTCGAATAACAATGACACTTCAAAACAGCGAATTTTTTCCCAGGGGAAAAAATTCACTGTTCCGAAAAACACACACATAACACAATCACACCAAACACCTTCCAAACCTACAATAAACCTAACATATACCATTATCTTTGCATTATCCTTAACCCAGCCATAACCCTAAAGTCCGTCACTACCACACACTTACCTGACCCGCACCCTAACCATAAAGTCCGTCACTACTGCACACTTACCTGACCCGCGCCCTAACCCTAATGTCTGTCACTATCACACACTTACCTGACCCGCGCCCTAACCCTAAAGTCTGTCACTACCCATTCATACACTTACCTTGACCCAGTCCGAAAATGCCGAAGCCGCAGAAACGGCCAACTGAATTCTTTCCCTGGGAAAGAATTCGGGTTTCTGCGGCTTCGACATTCTCAACTTTCGAACTACCAAGTTCGGCCTTCCAGTATTTGGCATTCACGACATTCAATTTCGTGATATAGACCCATTCTAAATATATTTATATCTCAAAATAACACATTTAAATAATTTCCCTGAGATTTGGCCCCAAACAAAGTCTATTATCAATTTTAGACCCAAATCCCCAATGACTTCTATATTCTTCAAATGTGCATTCACCCCTTACATAGGGATAGCAAGGATTGCTGGATCAAAATTTCATAAGACATTAACATTAAGCTTCACATTCATTTCAAATTTGCCCAAAGTTGTAGGCTATCTTGCTATTGCTGAACTGCATACTGCTTATCAACAGTGGTAGTTACAGAAAGTACAGTTGTGTACACTTACCATAAATGTAAATGTTCGATTGTATTCACTGTTGCAGTCAATACATTTAGGTTATCTGATTGCAGGTAGCCCTCAGTCGGCCTGATTAGCAAAGACTTGGGTCCTGCGTCAGTTGTTGTCCCTTCTTCCATGACGTCAGGTCATCAGGGGTATAAAACATGCAGCCGACGCCATTACATCAGTTTTTCTTGCCCCAGATGTCAGGTGTCCCCCTAATGGGAAGCAATTAAATATAAAAGTACAAAGATATACCTCCAACAAAAAAGAAAATACACCAAAAATCCTTTAAGCATAGTAAAGGAAAGTAGAGGTATAGCCAAAAGAAGTTAGGGGGCTGGAGGGAGGGTAACCAGGACTGCAACAGTGAATACACTCGAACATCTACATTTATGGTAAGTGTACACAACTGTACTATGTTCTTCGTGTTTTACTGTAGCAGTCATTACATTTGGGTAGATTCTTAAAGCTATGGTTGGGAGGAGGAATTTAGATAGCATTAGGGCCAGCTATAAGGCCCTGCAAGACTGCAGTGGCAAAGCCAGCTCTGGATTTAAAGAAAATTGGCAAATGATAATGGTTGGTGAAAGTAGGTACAGAACTCCAGGTAGCAGCTTCTAGGATGTCCCTAGTAGGAACACCACTGAGAAAGGCTGTAGAGATAGATGCAGCCCTGGTGGAGTGAGGTCTGATCCCCTGGGGGATAGGTTTTCCATGGTGCTTATAGCAGAAATGAATGCAATGGCTTATCCATTTAGAAATGGTTTGCTTTGAAAACTGCCTTCCCCTCTGCCCCTGCAGCAAATGCCACCAGCAGTTGTTCAGATTTCCTTTGAGGTTTGGTCCTGTCCAAGTAGAATCTAAGTTGTCTGTGCACCTCTAAGGAATGCAGTATCCATTCACTTTTATTCTCTGGATTGGGAAAGGAGGTTGGCAAATGAATGGACTGATTAAGAGCTACACTGAATACCACCTTGGGCATGAAGGATGGATTGGTTCTGAGGGACACCTTGTCTGCATGAAAGATGAGGAAAGGCTCCACTGCCATAAGGGCCTGTAATTCAGATACCCTTCTAGCTGAAGTGATTGCTAAAAGAAAAGCTGTTTTCCAAGAAATACATTTTAAGTCTGCAGTAGCAGCTGGCTCGAAAGGAGGTAGAGTGAGTTTCTCCAAGACAAAGTTAAGGTCCCAGGCTGGGGTTGGAGCTCTCCTGGGTGGTCTCAACATTTTGGCCCCTCTGAGGAACTGCTTGAGCAGTGGATGGGAGAAGAGGGGAGGTTCTGTGTTATGAGCTGAAATGGCTGAGGCGTGGATGTTAATGGAGGAAAAAGACAGGCCCTTGTGAAGCATCTCAGTTAAGTATTGTAAAATCTGAGGTAAATTGGGTGCTGCTGTGCTCATCCCTTGAGAATGGTTCCAGGTGCAGAATCTTTTCCATTTTTCATCATAAGATTTTCTAGTACTAGGCCTCCTTGCCTCTAAAATGATATCCATCACATGTTTGCTAAGGGATGGTAAAGGAGAGATTAAGTAATTAGCCAGGCTGCAAGGTTCAGTGTTAGAAGCTGAGGGTGCAGAATCTGGTTCTCCTGCTGAGACAGCAGGGAAGGAGTCGAGGCAGGTACCATGGAGATAACCATGACACACTGTGCAGGAGGGGGTACCAGTGTTGGCGCGGCCAGTCTGGAGCAATCAAAATCATCCTTCGTTTGTCCTGTTTGATTTTTAGTAGTATTTTGGAGAGCAGAGTAAGAGGGGGGAAGGCATAGACTGATTGGGTTTTCCAGCTGAAGGACAGAGCATCCACTTTCCAGGCTTAATTGTGTAGAGTCCTTGTGCAAAATTTGTCCAATTGGTAGTTCTGGGAAGAGGAAAACAGGTCTATATCTGGGCTCCCCTATTTTCTTGACAACATGTTGAAAATCCTTGGTTCCAGTTTCCACTTGTGTGGGTCCATGAGGATTCTGCTTAGTCCATCTGCCAGTGTATTTAATTTTCCTGGCAGGAATTGAGCTTGTAGGTGCACTTGGTAGCTCAAGGCTGTGTTCCACAATGCCATTGCTAGTCTGTAGAGGGGGTAAGAATGTTTACCCCTGCTTGTTTATGTATCACATAACAGTGGTGTTGTCCGTCTTTAACATTAGTTATCCTGGAAGAATGTGGACCTTGAAGGCTGTCAGAGCATTCTGTACAGCTAACATTTCTTTTTGATTGATATGCAGGTGCATTTGACTTGGGTTCCATTTGCCTTGAATGCACTTCCTTGCCAGGTGAGCCCCCCATGCATAGTCTGATGCATCTGTTGTTAGAGTTTGGGTGGCAGGGGGTGGTGTGAAAGCTAGTCCCTTGTTTTGGTGGCAGGCCTCTGCCCTCCAAAGGAACTAGGCATAGGCAAGGTATGATAGGAATCATTGTTTCTAGGTCTGAAGAATGTTGACACCATAGGCTTTTTAGATACCACTGTAGTTTCCTCTTATGCAGTCTTGCATATGGAATTAGAAGAATGCAGGAGGCCATGAACCCCAAGGCTTGCAGTATTTGTCTTGCAGATAGCAGGGTTTTTGTGGTCACTTGTTTGAAGTAGGTTGTCAAATGAATTTGTTTCTCTGGCGTGAGGTAAGCCATCTGGGAAGTTGTATTAAAGCTTTCTCCCAGTAATATAATTTGTTGACAGGATACCAGGTGTGATTTTTTTCATTTATGGTGTACCCCAGACAAGTTAAAACCCTTTGTACAAAGGCCAGATGATTCAAAAATATGTCCTGGCTTTCTGTCTGAATTAGACAATCGTCCAGATATGGGTATATTTGAATACTTCTTTGCCTGCAAAATGCAATCACTGGAGCTAGGTACTTTGTGAATACCCTCGGCGCAGTAGATAAGCCAAAGGGCAGTGCAGAGAACTGATAGTGCGTGTAGCCTGCTTTGAAGCATAGGTATCTTCTGCAAGATTCCCTGATTGGGATGTGCAGGTATGTTTCCTTTAAATCTAGTGTTGCCAACCAGGCATCTTTGCCGAGCATATGAAGTAACTGATGAAGAGTCAGCATCTTGAATTTTGGACTCTCCAAAAAGGTATTTAGAGTAGGCAAGTCCAGGATAGCATGCCATGAATTGTCTTTTCTGGGTACCAGGAAAAGTCTCGAGTAGAAACCTTGTCCCTTTTCCTCTTCTGGTACCAGTTGAATAGCCCCCATGCTTAATAGAGAAAGTACTTGTTTTTGGGCCTCTGCCCACTGATTTGGGGGTAGGTCTGGCCGCCCGCTTGGTGTTGGCAATATGTGGAAGTGAAATCTGTATCACTGGGACACTATTTTAAACCCATTTGTCCTGGGTAATGAGTTCCCAATTCTTTGCATGAAGAGCATTCTTTCCCACCAAAGGGGCAGTCAGTTGATAAGTGCTTGGAAATTTTAAAAGGAAGTCATTGAGACAGTTTACCATAGGGGAGGAGTCTTATTATTGCCAGATTTGGAAGTGGAGGCCCTCCACTGCTTAGTTCTGTGTGTCCCCTGGGACTGAAACATTGGATTTTTGCTCTGTCTTGGTTTGGCTTGAGAAGACCTGGAAGGGGCTGGAAAGACCAATTCTTAGAGGGCCAGTGCCTACTAAATCTAGGAGGCTGAATTTGTAAGAAATCTTTAACAGTTTGCATAGATTTAGCTTTATCTTCCATCTTTTTAAGAACTTCCTCAGCCTTGTTGCCAAACAGGCAGTCCTGATTTAAAGGAGTATCCAACAATTTAGCTTTAACATGATCAGGCAAAGATTGCTCCTTAAGTCAAGCATGCCTTCTGAGCACAGACCCAGTAACAGCAGCCCTGCAGGAGGCCTCTATTGAATCAAAACCACATTGCAAAGTATGTTTTCCAACTTGTTCAGCAGAATGCATTAAATCCTGTAATTCTTTATTTTACAAACAGTCAGGAATCAACATCATTTTCTGTTGAAGCAGTCCAATAACATGTTGCTGATACGTTAACATATGAAACTGTCAGTTTAAAGCCCTAATGGCTAAGGTAGCAGAAGTGTAAACCTTCTTCCTCATCTGTCCAGCGCCCTGGAGTCTCTATCAGAAGGGGTAGAATTTTTAGCAGTACAAGCCTTAATGCCCTTGGGCCCCCATGAAATAGCCTCTGGATCTGCAATAGGATTTTTAAAAAGGAACTTGTGGGATTCAGGGACCCTGTAGTATCTGTCAGGTTTTCTGTGAGCAGGAGGCAGAGAATCAGGGTCCAAACTAGATTCCAAAAAAGCATCATCAACAATGTCTAGTACAGGAGGAATAGCTGAAGGCCTATGCTGAGGTAGGAGAAGGAAATCCCTAAGCCTCTTTTTTGAATCAGAAAAATCCTGGGTTTCCCAGTGGAAATTCTCCCTTAGAATATGTAAGGTTTCCCCAAAAGAAAAATCCTCAGGAGGGGAAGCAGAGGGAATGGAGCCTCTGCATCAGAATCTTCGTAAGTAGATAAGGGCAAATCCAGATAATCAGAATAATCAGAAAAAACAGAATCCTAATGAGAAGATTCATAATCAACTTCAGTCCTAGGCCACTTAGAAGGGGGGGGGGGGGGTTGGCTACCTTTGATTAGAGTTACTAGATCTTCAGGCATCCTTATCATTTGTTTTTTTAGGCATACAGGCCTGAGCATGCGGCCTTGGCGTCATTTTTTTAGGCATGGATCAAGATTTAGGCCTAAATAAAGAAGGAGGCATCAGTTTAATATGCAAGTCCGTAAGCCTGAATACACCCTCAGAAGCCAGTGCCTGCACAGTGGCTCTGGACCCATCCAAGGTAGAGACATACGCGGGTTCCATAGTTGAAGTATCTCACAGCATACCGGACTCTGAATGGATCTCAGTAGAGGCCTGCGAATCAGAAGTAGCAGGTATCAGGGGCTGCGAAAGTGCCTCACTGAGTACTGGCGAACTGACGACTGGCTTAGGAGAAGCATCGTCAGCAGTTTTGGATCTCGGCGGCCTGTCTCTGTCTTTATCTTAGTGTTTTTTTCAGAATCCCGGTAGTCGGATGGCTAACCAATGATATTTCTGGATAATTAAACTGAGAACCAAAATATTTAGAGGCGAAAATATACCAATGACAAATGGTGTGCTGATTAAATAAAGCAAAAAACCGACAGCAAGGTACATTGTGGTCAGGGCCTAGGCAAGTACTACAGCACGAATGAAAATCTTTATGAGGTATTTGTTTCCCACAAGTAATACAATTATTACCTTTTACTGACACTGGTAAGGAGCAAGAAAAAGTTTCCCCAGTGGAGTACTTAGCTTTAGTTGAAGACTTTGGTTCTGAAACTCGAAAATGAAAATTTCAGGAGTCGACTGACCAGCACTTGCGAACTGCTTCTGCTTCGGGCACTGCACGGCAAAAAAGACTGATGTGATGGAGTCGGCTGCATGTTTTATACCCCTGATGACCTGACGTCATGGAAGAAGGGACAGCAACCGACACAGGACTCAAGACTTTGTTAATCAGGCCGACTGAGGGCTACCTGCAAGCAGATAGCCCAAATGTTATGACTGCAACAGTGAAACATGAAGAACATCCCACAACTGAGTTGTCCACATATTTACACAACCAGAGCTTGTTACTAATGTCAACATTGTCACACAGAGACCAACAGCTTCAGGTACAGTATAATATTAAATTTTCAGGACTGAACAAATGTTAACATATCGGACAAATTAAAAATTAAACCCAGAAGAATTATTTCACTCTAAGATTACAGGACTTATGAGATGATCTAAAGATGTGAGAAACATACTGGTTTATTATCCATCTCTAGTGTAAGTTTAACATCGCAAGAATGGAACACTAGGATGTTATGAAAGGTGAATTTGTGGAAGCAACTGAGTTATATTATTGATTCATAATGTTACAAAAATTGATCTGATAGAAAATGAACCTTTGAATATATTGTTGGAAATGATAAACAACTGGAATGAGTGGAACTGTGTTCATAGTATTCTGAAATAATAAAATGCTTATGTTAATGTTGCCTGATCTATTTTCATTTAAACATTTGTTGGATACCGTAATAATGGATTACCTAGCTGCAGCTGTATTTATATTGTCTCTCTATACAGAAATGATAATAAAGGCATAAAAACTGCAATAAATCTCTTCAAACTTCTCTGAAAATTGGTATAATTTGATAGTCACCTTCTTATTTATTTAAATCAAACTGTTAACCCCAGAAATGAAACTCATACAAACCTGGCCCAGTGGAGCAGAGGTTTAAAGCCCTAACTATGCCCAGACAACTCACATTTGACTACAAGCATAGGCACTGGAGAGATCAGGTGGGGGAGGATGAGATTTGGTAGCTGATGCTGACTTGTCTGGCCTACAGAAAGAGAGAGGCAACCTAGCCTCACCACAGTACTGCAGCATTGATAGCCCAGTGATCCCCACACTGCTAGCAGTGTACAGCTGGGAAGTTGTGCATATCTGGAACCATGCAGTACCTCCTGAAGGCAGCCATACTTGAGCTTGTAATGCTACCATGGGGTGGGGTCAGGTTATACTACCTAGCAGTGATATGATGCTACATCAGCAGCCTTGATCTCCTGTCTGGGCCTAGACGTGTGTCAGGTAGCATTTGAGGGGCCTATATCATGAGCTCAAAGTGTATTTTACACGAATGCCTTTTACTCGAACTGTCTTGAGTGAAATTGCGTTTTATCAGACACTACATATCAAGAATCATCTGTCCAAAAACTGTTTTAGTTGGCTAACACCTGGTAAGCAGTGCTGTATAGCTGCATATGTACTTCTGAAGTGAATAACGGGCATTTTCCAGCAACTAATAACATAATTATATTGCACACATGAGCTCACACTAATTTTGTAATTCAAAACACGGTCCCAAAACACTGAATGCAGTTAATGACAGAAACTATACATAAAGAGCAGTGCATTCACCGGCAACTAATAAGACAGTGATATTGCAATTATGACATTCTTGTACACTTTAATGCAGCACTTGGTCCCAAAGCACTGAATTTCTTGTTGACACAAAAAACAGTTAAAATAAAGTGAAGTGATCACCATCAAATGTTAGGACTACTTTAGTCCAGTGAGGGTATTCCAATGTAACAAAGTCTTTACATGATTCAAGCTGTGTATCTAAGCAGATTCCTGTAACTTAACACATTAATTAAACATCAGAGGTGATCGTTAATTAATGAGCGCAGAAAAAATAGTAAGAAAAGGAAAAGTGTTACTGTATACTCTCATTGCAATTCATTCATGAAGTGCTGTAATGTAACTCACGTACAACTGATAGCGATCAAATGAGCAAAGCAATATATCACTTGGCATGTAGGGTGCCTTACTATACTGTTGAAGACCATTGTATGTTGCATGTGAAACAAATATTTCGAAGAACATGTTCAGTGTCGATCGACACAAACCTTTGTGCACTTTTTGAATGTACTTTCCCACACAAGCTCCCTAAAACTCCTGGTGCATTACTGGGTGCTTCAGCCATTGCTAAGTATCGAGGAAAGCACTATGCTCCCCTCAGCTTTGGGGCTCTACCCCTAATATACAGCAGTGTAGATGGCAATTAACAATGGTTGCTTGTTAACTTTAATCAGTATCAGATGGGGTCAATGACTATACATAATTGTCTTATTTGATAATTTACATCAAGTTAACCAGCTAACATTTGCTATTGTGAGCGTAATATGTATTGTTTACATAGTTCACCTCTCTGGAACTCAACAACACTATTATTTTCAATGGGACTACAATACAACAGTACTTTGATGACCTCAGTTATTGTACTAAAAGGTGCATTTGTGTTTTGTAACACAACTTGCACTAAGAAGGTCACACTTCTTATTCTCGCCATAACAGGTTCTGGTTTTCGTACTTCCTCAGTGATGACAAATATCACATAGTTTGGAGCTGGTCAACAAACAGACTTCAGAGATGGATGGTTCAAGATAGCATTCCACAAAACGTGATTTTGCTCAAGATAGTTTGAGTAAAAGGCATTCGTGTAAAATAGACTTTGAGCTTATGATATAGACCCACACTCTCTCTGGGACGCCCAGTGAATGATAACAATTGTGTGTGTATATTTATATATATATATATATATATATATATATATATATATATATATAATATATAAATATATATATATATATATATATATATATATATATATATATATATATATCTTCTTTCGGCTGCTCCCTTTAGGGGTTGCCACAGCGGATCGTCTATTTACACTTCTTTCTGTCCTCTGCATCTTGCTCTGTCACACCAACCACCTGCATGTCCTCTCTCACCACATCCACCATCCATAAACCTTATCTTAGGCCTTCCTCTTTTCCTGTTACCTGACAGCTTCATCCTTAGCATCTTTTTCCCAATTTACTCTCTATCCCTCCTCAGCACATGTCCAAACCAATGTAATCTTTCCTCTCCGGCTTTGTCTCCAAACCTTCCAACCTGGGCTGACCCCCTAATATACTTATTCCTAATCCAGTCCACCCTCGTCACACCCAGTGCAAATCTTAACATCTTTAACTCTGTCACTTCCAGCTCTGACTCATGCCTTTTTGTCAATGACACAGTCTCAAACCCATATAACATAGCTGGTCTCACTACCCTCTTGTAGACCTTCCCTTTCACTCCTACTGGTATTCGTCTGTCAGAAATCACTCCTGACACTCTTCTCCACCCACTCCACCCTGCCTGTACTCTCTTCTTCACCTCTCTTCCACACTCACCATTACTCTGAACTATTGATCCCAAGTAATTAAACTCAAGCACCTTCGCCACCTCTACTCCCTGCATCCTCACCATTCCTCTATCCTCCCTCTCATTCACACACATATATTCTGTCTTAGTCCTGCTGACCTTCATTCCTCTCCTCTCTAGAGCATATCTCCACCTCTCCAGGGTCTTCTCCACCTGTTCCCTACTCACACTACAGATCACAATGTCATCTGCAAACATCATAGTCCACAGGGACTACTGTCTGATCTCGTCTGTCAGCATGTCCATCACCATTGCAAGTAAGAAAGGGCTCAGAGCTGATCCTTGATGTAATCCCACCGCCACCTTAAACGCATCCGTCACTCCCACCGCAGGCCTCACCGCTGTCACACTACCTTGTACACATATATATATATATATATATATATATATATATATATATTAAAAATTGTAGTATATACGATCACATCCTGATATTAACCTTTCTATTCATAGTCGTACCATTTCACTCATCTGCGTGAATAAGGTGAATTAAGTATGCTTCATAATTTTGATCTCTTGTATATTATTAGAATTCTGATTTGAGCAGATTTCAAGCCATTCATGAGCAGGTGTGGAGGAAGCATGTACCATTATCGTGTTTTGCTAAAGGGGAATCCAAACTCACTTTTGAAAGAACTTTATAAGAGCAGGAAACAATTTGTACATTTTGGAAGCAAATTCTAATAAATTTATGTGAACTCAAGTACACAGATTTGCAGCTGGAGTCAAAAATGCTGCAGGACAGTAAAATACGATGTGAGGGAACAAATATCACACTAAAGTTGTTTCAGTCTTTAGATCAGACTTTTATACTTGAAATAATATTGATTATTTGCACTTGGTTTCTGGAGTGGAGTTAGATATCAAAATCCCACAGAAGCAATTCATACTTTAAACCAGTTGTCACCAGTAAACAGCAATGTCGTTTATTTAAGTGAGAAGAGAAATATCCTTGGGGTTGACTTTGAAATGACAAATAGGTAGGGATGAGTTTTGTTGTAGAATTTTCATTTGAAAACTATGTGTTTTGGGCAACTGGTTTATCTTTTTTCAGTGCGCCGTGGCTGTCTTATAAAAAATACTTACATGCCTGTGGCTGTGTTGTGATGTTTACTTGTAAATCTAAAGATAAAAGAAACCAGCATGAGCTAGGCTACAAGTCAGAGAAAAGTGTCATTACTAGGAAAAAATACCCTTAGAAATAACTTCAGACTGACAACAAAAGGATGTAAAAAACAAAGCAAACGTGAAAAGCATTTATTTGTTTTCTTTAACTAAAAGTTGAATGTTGCAGTAAAATATTTTGAATTTTCAAACTGCACTAAATATTGGAATGAGGACTCCAGGTTGCTTGTCTGCTGCATGAAACAATAGTTTTGAGAAATTTTCTTCCACAGATCTATCTGCTCATGGGGCTGTGCATTTGTTTCAGCATGTCTCTCCATTCTTGGGATGCCCATGCAAACCTCTTAAGTCCTACACTGTTCTTTCTGTGCATACATACACACACGCGCACGCGTGCGCACACACACACACACACACACACACACACACACACACACACACACACACACACACACACACACACACTCAGTCACACACACACACACACACACACACACACACACACACACACACACACACACACACACACACACACACACACGTGCACACACGCAAACACACACATTCACATTTCACAAACACACACATTCACAAAAATGTGACCTATTTCTATGCCGGGAGGGAAGAAAATAGATTACATTTGAAACTATGATACAGAACATTATTTGAGTTTGACAGAAATTATAGCTTTGATTTATCAGTAGTATATCTGAAGATGTGCTTAAGGCACTGATTTATTCACAGGGGACAGTGAAGCTATAATGGGCAGGTGTTTGCTACTTTGTCCTGCATTTCAGCTTTGTCTCATCATTCATGAAAAGCAAAACAGATCAAAACTCACTAAAAAGCTGTCTTATTTGCAGTGAGGCAAGGTTTCCAGCAACATCTAACAGTTGGTTACAAAATATAATGCACAAGTAGACTCACCACTGAAAGTGTGGATGTGAACAGAATTTGCAAAGCGACATGACCGGCAAACTAGGACTGTGCAGAGTCATTAAAAGGGAATAAGAAAATATGGTGCAGAGTGCAGTCCCAGTGCAAGTAACGACAGACCAGAGCTGCATAAAACAGTATAAGTAGCTCATTAGCAATGCCAAAACATGTAACATAAGACACATCAGATAATAGTGATATAAAAGGAATTTTGCATATAATATACATGCATTTATTTATTTATTTTGAATTTAGTAACTGGGATAGAGCACCAGTCCCAATGGACCAATTTCAGTCAGTATCCAGAAAACACAATAGTTTCATGACGTTGTATACTGAGTAAATGACAAAATGCAGTATATGCATATGTGTATATATATCTATATATATATATATATATATATATATATATATATATATATATATATATACATACATATGTATGTATATATGGGTTCCGTACTAATCTCCGATGCACTTTTTCCCGAATCAATCATAGCTGAATATTCTTACGCGAAAATGTGGTTCACTGAAGCAGCATTTTCGCATAAGTATGCTGTTGTGGAGGCCGTACTACACTGCGGATAAGGGAAGATTCCCTTTTCCCCACTGTAGTGTGGTCTCGGAGTGAACATTAAAGTAGGGGTGTGTGGAGGACACAGCCCCCCACATTGGGGTGCAGGGGGGTGTAGCCTCCCTGCATAAATGCTTTTTTCTTTTTTTTGACACATTTTTAACAAAACTGCTTTTTTGGTAAAAGCGCTTTCGTTAAAATGTGTTCAGTGATGTTGGGTTCAACTATTGCAGCTTTGTGCAATAGTCCTAGACCTATATATATATATATATATATATATATATATATATATATATATATATATATACATATATATATATATATATATATAGATATATGGATCTACTTTCTTTACACGAAAGTACAATCCACTGAATTGTACTTACCCGAGTTAAGTCCACCGAAGCTCCATTTCAGCAAATGAATGTACTGCCAAATTTCTTTCACAGGGGAAAGGAACCATTTGACCATATATTGGGTGAAATTATGTTATGTTGGCTAGGCTTGTATGGGCTCTTATGCCATTATCCTAGTACAGTGATGGTGAACCTATGACACGTGTGTCAAGGGTGACACCTCACAGCATTTTGGGTGACACACCAGCATTCACCATCACCCAAGTTACCAACGAAACTGAATGAACAAAAATACAACAAATATGTGACCCAGCACTTATCTTTTAAAACTCAGCAACAAAAAAAGTCATTAATTGATGTTAATCAAATCAAATGCAATGTTTTCCATATTTTTTTTCAGTTTAATTCAAAATTACTATTAAAAGTAGGGTAATATTTTGGTACACTGTTTTAAGTCCAGTTATCAGTGTACATATCGTTTTTCTATTGTAAGTCACTGATTTTTCTTTTACTTTTATAATACATAGCAGCACACATGACTGGGCTTAATTTTTTTAAATAAAGGAATATGTAAGAATTTTTTCTTTTGTTCGGGGGGGGGGGGGGGCACACCAGCAGAGTTAAGATAGGCATTTTCCAAATTTTTGACAATCTGAGCCCAAAAGGTTCACCATCACTGGCCTAGTAATCTGCTAATATATCTATATCTATGTATCTATAGCTATCTATATATCTTTCTATATATATATATATATATATATATATATATACTTGATTACGCTGAAAGCTGAGAAGAACGACAATGAGATAACCGACACCGGAAGACCGACAATGGAGAAGACCGACAGTTGAGAATCCTGATGCTGAGAACACCGACATGTTAAGGTAAGTGTGCAATAGGGACGGACATTAGGGTCAGGGTGTTGGTAAGGTAAGTGTGTGATAGTGATGGACTTTAGGATAGGGTGCGGGTCAGGTAAGTGTGCGATAGTGACGGACTTAAGGGTTAGGGGCGGATTAAGTGAGATAGCGTTAGCGTGCAGGTAAGGTAAGTGTGCGATTGTGACAGAGTTAAGGGTTAGGGTACGGGTAAGGTAAGTGTGCGATAGTGACGGACGTTAGGGTTAGGATTTGAGTTAAGGTTAGAGCATAGATAGTTGTTTATGTAAGGTTTAGTGTAGGTTTGTAAGGTTTTTGGTGTGCTTGTGTTGTGTGTGTGTTTTTCACGAAAGGTATTTGATTTGTTGATTGTCGGGATTGTGGTTTGTTGGGCATGGGAAGTTTCGTGTTTTTAAACTTTCGGTTTTGTCGTGTTGGTTATTTCATTGTCTGTGTTTTGGCGTGGCAGTGTTATCAGGTAGATCCATATATATATATATATATATATATATATATATATATATATATATATATATATGTGTATGTATGGGTCCACTTCTTAATTTCAAAATCTCGAAATCCTGAACATCTAGAATCCTGACATCCGGATGTTCGAAATTTTGAAATCTCGAAGTTAAACAATTGCCATCTCCCAACAGTGCAGAACGGTAACTTTACCGTTCTATTCATTGTTGTGTGATCTCGGAGTTGGTATATTTAAGTAGCAGGGGATGTGGGGGGGTGCAGGGGGGCATCCCCCCTCCAGCAACGCGATGTCTAATTTTTTTTGTTTTAGTTTTGGGTTGGTTTTTTTTTTTTGCATTTCGAGATTTCAAAATCTCGAACATCTGAATGTCGGGATTCTGCTGTTTGAGATTTTGACTTTTCAAAATGACATAGTGGACCTATATATATATATATATATATATATATATATATATATATATAAATATATGTGTGTTTGTGTGCGTTCATTAGCACAGTAATGATACATGCATATTAAATAGTGCGCAAACTAGCAGCATGATCATCAGAAGTTCCCACTTCCTCGTTAGTTAACTTAACGTGTTTACTGCATAACCAACTTAGATGTTTCACATCTAAATTTAAGCATTTCCCTTTAACATGTTACATTTCACAAGTACACATGGCCATACAGCCTTGTGCATGTCTGACATGCGCAGTACAGAGATGGGCTGAAGCAGTTCTTTTCTCCTTCTCTTGCCTGCGTTCTGACTGATGTATTCAGCACTGCAGCAGCTATGTGACATGTACATTTAACACATGGAACAACATAGGATGTCATGACAAATGCAATTAAAACAAAGCGTACATGCATACATATCGCAGCCATCTGTAGAGTTATAAAGTCCAATAAACCACAAAGCAAAGAGGCAACCACAGAATGTAAGGTCCATGTAAAACCTTTTAATCAGTTACAAATGGTAAGCACTTTCACCATCAGCTTCATCAGACCAAAAACATATACATAAACTGTGCTTTACTTAAATACACTTAAACAACCAATCAGTAACATTCAATTAAGTTCAAAAAGCACATTAAATCTTTTCTAAAAGGTATTTAGCATAATATAAGTGTAAAAGTCTCATAGAAAAAAAATCAGCTCTAATGTATCATTTACATTCAATCTAAAAGTTCACAAAACGTATAAAATTTCATGCAGCCTGACGAAATACTTCACAAATACTATGACTAGAAACTATGAGAATTTTCTGGTGTCATTCTAAGGGGATCCAGTATCTGTCTGCTTGGGATGACATGATTGACAGACCTCGATGCTTTGCCAGAGATGGCCTGCATCTGTCACCCCTAGGTTTCCAGATACTGGCTAAGGCTCTTGCCACCCCTATACTGCCTTTTTTAGATGGTGTTCCAGAGACCAAATTACCACCTTAACAGCTATAAATAAATGCAATCTGAGGGTCATACTGCTTAATGCTAGAAGTCTAAATCTTAAGATGCACTCGCTCAAAGCACTACACAAAATGGAGAACATCAACATTTGTGCCGTAACAGAGACCTGGTTTAAAGCAGCAGAAAGCACCCCTGCACTACCAGGCTATAACTCATTCCACACCTTTCAGCCCTAGAAAGTGGACCGAAGCTCCAAAGGCAGTGGTGTCTCCATATTTTTAAAGGATATGCACACCTCAAGACTAGTAGCCCAGCATAACGCATGTGAGATACTTCAGGTACAATTAAAAGTGGGTAAGACGATGATTCAGGTCGTAGCCTGCTACAGGTCCCCAACTATGTCTCAAGACTCTTACTCCACATTCCTAAGCACCCTGGAAACTATTAGGGTCCAACCCAACACTCTCATACTAGGTGACTTCAACCACCCCTCCATCAAATGGGAAAACTACTCATGCAGCAATACACTTGCCCAACGCTTCCTGGAATTCATTAATTCCAATGTACTGGACAAGCTCATTCTTGCCCCCACTCGAAGAGGCAACATCCTTGACCTGGTTATTACTAACATGGGCAACCATTGCTCAACACCTGGTTAGATTCGACCACAAACTAATGACCATGTAAATCTACATCTCACCCACACCACCAGCAACGGTAACCACCATGAAAAACTTCTCCTAAGCTGACTTTGGGCTCCTGAAAACAGAGGTGGCTAACTTCATGGCACCCATGCAAATGGAAAATAGGTGCATGACCACCAGATCATACACTAATCCACTGTATGAACACATAGATAAATGCATGGAATTAGGCATACCCAACATAACCAAGATGCTCTTCTCCAAAAAAAGGAAGCCAATATGGTGGTCCCCTGCTATTAACAAACTCTTCAACAGAAGGCAGAAACTGTTGCAGAAAAAGGTGAAGTCCCAAGACTAGAAAAACTCCCTTATTAGCCTCAACAAAAAGTTCAGATCCCTCATCAAAACCTCTAAAGCTAGCAATGAAGGCAGAATTGCAGTAGACACTAATAACAACCACAAAGCCTTCTATAGTTATATCAAGAATCTCCATGGCAATACTCACATTTGCTCTGAGTTACTGCACAATGGTATCTCCTATACTGAACCAACAGATATTGCCAACATACTGGTTGACAGATTCAGTTCCAACTTTACCTCTCTCTACCCCCTAAGGGACCAATTACAATACCGGAAGAATGCCAGGCACCCAGCATTACTGCAGCACAGGTTAAAGCTGCATTGTCCAAGGCCTAGAATACAGAGTCCATGGAACCCAACAATGTCCCTGGCTGTGTTTTGCATGAATTACAAAGTAAACTGGCACCACAATTGTGTACCCTGTTCAATCACAGCCTCACCTCAGGCTTTGTTCCTACAGCATAGCACACTGCTACAGTCATCGCTCTACATAAAGGGGGAGTGACTACAGACCCTGGGAATTATTGCCCCATTAGCCTGATAAGTCTGATATGTAAGTCTATGGAGCGCAACATCATGGATCTAATTAACAAGGATATAGGGAATCTCCAAACTCTGGATCCCATGCAATTTGTTTTTTTTTTGAAGGGTAGATCATGCCTGCTCAGCCTGGTTGACGGCTTTGAGTCCCAAGACTAGAAAAACTCCCTTATTCGCCTCAACAAAAAGTTCAGATCCCTCATCAAAACCTCTAAAGCTAGCAATGAAGGCAGAATTGCAGTAGACACTAAAAACAACCACATAGCCTTCTATAGTTATATCAAGAATCTCCATGGCAATCGTCAGATTTGCTCTGAGTTACTGCACAATGGTACCTCCTATACTGAACCAACAGATATTGCCAACATACTGGTCGACAGATTCAGTGCCAACTTTACCCCCCCCCCCCAAGGGACCAATCACAATACTGGAAGAATGCCAGGCACCCAGCATTACTGCAGCACAGGTTAAAGCTGCATTGTCCAAGGCCAAGATTACAGATTCCATGGGACCCGACAATGTCCCCGGCTGTGTTCTGCATGAATTACAAAGTAAACTGGCACCACACCTGTGTACCCTGTTCAATCACAGCCTCACCTCAGGCTTTGTTCCTACAGAATAGCACACTGCTACAGTCATCGCTCTACATAAAGGGGGAATGACTACAGACCCTGGGAATTATTGCCCCATTAGCCTGATGAGTCTGATATGTAAGGCTATGGAGCGCAACATCATGGATCTAATTAACAAGGAAATAGGGAATCTCCAAACTCTGGATCCCATGCAATTTGTTTTTTGAAGGGTAGGTCATGCCTGCTCAACCTGGTTGATGGCTTTGAGTCAGTCACCAGAGCTGTGGATGAGGGCAAGGAAGTTCATACAGCCTTAATTGATTTGGCCAAGGCCAAGGCCTTTGATACCATTCCCCTCTCAAGAATTATTGATAGACTCACCATACTAGGCATCAACCCCTATATCACCAGGTGGGGTGCAAACTGGCTCACAGATAGAACCCACAGTGTGAAAGCAGCAGTCTCCAAGTCAGACTGCTGACCTGTCATGAATGGAGTCCCACAAGGATTGGTCCTGAGTCCTCTCCTGTCTGGCTACTACTTCTCAGAAGTCCAGGCCAACATGATGGGACTCTGTCTGACCAGGTTCGCTGACAATTGCAAGCTGGGAGCCATTTTTAACTCCCCAAGTGATGTAGCCATTCTACAGAAAGGAGTCACTGAGTCCAACGACTGGTGTCGAAATCATGGCCTTAAGCTTAATGGCAAAAAATACCTTGACATTCCCTTTGGAAAAAAACTCAGTTCCCACTAATTAGCACATTGATGATAGCCCGATGAACACTGAAGGTGTTATAAGAGACCTGGGGGCACAGGTTGACAGCAACCTCTCCTTTGACCACCACATTGCTACTGTGGTCAGAAAGTCCTTCTATGTGCCACATCCCATTACCAAGAGTTTTGCATCCATGAAGAAAGCGGTCATCATCTCTCTCTACTCTTCCCTCATTAGACCAATCATAGAGTATAATGCTTCTGGTAGGGCCGTGCCCTGGCTCAGCCATCAAGGAGCCTCAATCCTTACCACTAACACCAGGGAGGTCATCTCCAAGAAGAGGAAATGATAATTAATACACACAGTAAAGTACAATTTCCCTTAAGTGCACACAGAGATCACAGTCAGTCTGGGACTGGTTGCTCCCTTGCCCTCCAGGTCCCCAATAAGACTCCCCACTGGCACAGCTGTAGGGTCCAGATCTCAGCCTAGCTGGCAAGCTAACCTCCAGTACCCTTTCTGTCCCACCAGTGCTTCATGTCCCTGCCCAGGTAGCTGACACACCACACACACTTTGAGATAAGTATTTACACAACTTCACAGGCACTCCTGGGAAAGGCTGACACAGATTCTCCATCTGTGCCCCTTTACCCAGACTATACGGTAGTAATTACTGCCACCACCAGCTAATGATTATCAGCTGCCCAAAGGCCCTTAAAAGGGTGTCCAATTATTACTGTGCAATATTATTATCCAATTGGTAAGTGTGACTAATCAGATAGGTATACTCTTGAAAGGTGGTTACACCGAGGAGCTGGAGAATAAAGAGTTTGGATCTGACTTTGGTTCCTGTTTTTCGATTCCTGACTTCTGAAGATTTTGCTGTTTTGGTACTGTTTTGGATCAGAGTTGTTTCTATCTGAAGGTGTGTGGAGTGGAGTTTGTGTAAGTGTGACTAATCAGTATAAGGCTTATTAGAGTGGCTTTGTACAATAAACTCTATAAATATGCAATGTACTCTAGAGCTTAACTTGTCTCTACACAAACCAGCCACAGGTAAAAGTGTTTTAAAATATTTAATAATAAATAATTAAAAACACAAGACAATATTACTACACCACAGTGCTATCCAAGAGTTCAGAGATCACACAGAAACTAAAAACAATACAGTAGGAAAGTTCTGATATAACAGAAAAACACTTAAGTCTAATCTTTATAGTCCTAGCTATTTTTACAAGAAAACATACTTCTAAAGTAACTTACTTTCATAGAGCAAGGAAATGCTGAGTTAGATATCAAGATCAAAATGCTTACAGTCTCTCCTTCAGCAATAATTTTTAAACTCACTAACAACATCTCTGCTGGGCCGTCCCAGATTACATCATTTTAACACTTAAGTTTTCCCAGTATACACATTACATCATTTTGACAGTCTGGAGTTTCCAGGCCAACAGGCTACATTATTTAACAATCTAACACCTGCTAAGGAAACTACAGCAATAAAAGACATTTCACATGTACACTCCAGTAATTATTCCTTAAGTTAATTTATTTATTTATTTAACATTTGTTAACCGGGAAAGCCCGACTTGGAACAAAGCCAATTTTCAGTGGTGGCCCGGGGAAAAATATTCCAGATGCATGTCTTTGTAAGTTAAAACAATGGAAAGAATGTGATAGCCCAGACCAAATGACTCCGAGCTCTACAGATCAAAGAACATACAAAACATAATTTCAATTTCAAAGAACATTTGAAATGCTTGGCTTAGTTTTCCTTACAGGAAATGGCAATGTTGCTACAATCTTGAAGTTCACATTTTACAGTGTTTTCTTTCATTTAAGAAACAGGTCTGTATTATACATTTATATTTACAAATGATAGAATTATGTATCAAATTCTATTTGGCTAGGCTGGCAGCCTTCATCCCTTCTCTACCAGTTTTCAAATCTCTCCCCCCGTAGAACTCAAGCTAGTTTTTCAAGTGAACCTTGATAAACACCGCTTGAGAGGGTTAGGTCTATCTGAATGTACCTCACCCCATTCCCTGTCTTGAGAGCCCATCTGCATTGGCATTGCTAATCCCACTGCGGTGCTGCACTGACATATCATATGCTTGCAACCCCAGGCTCCATCTTAGCAATTTGGCATTTTGCTGACTGGCTCTGTTTAACCATGTTAGAGGGTTGTGATCTGTCATAACAGTGAATTTCATACACTGCTTCCATACAGGTAAGGCTGAAGTTTTTGCAGTGTCCACACTATGGCTAGACATTCCTTTACTATGGCTGCATAGCATTCCTTCCTGGGTTGGAGCCTACAACTGAGACAAACCACTGGGTGCTCTTCACCCTCTGAAGAAATCTGGCTAAGTACAGCCCCCACCCCATGGTTTGAAGCATCCACTTGCACAACAAATTCTTTGCTGTAATCTGAACTGGCCAGCACAGGGGGTCCTCCCAAAGCTTCTTTAAACTTCTGGAATGCCTGCTCACATGCTGAGGTCCACACTACCTTATTTGACATGTTCTTCCTTGTCGGGTCTGTGAGGGGAGCAGCTATGGTACTGTAATTAGGGACAAACTTTCTGTACTACCCTGCTGTCCCTAAGAATGCCCTCACTTGATTTTTGGTAACAGGTGCAGGCCATGCCTGAATGGTTTCCACTTTGGCAGGTTCTGGCCTTATCTTACCACTCCCCACTCTATGTCCTAGGTAGGAGACCTCTGCCAAACCCCCCTGACATTTGCTTGGCTTAATGGTCAACCCTGCCCTAGGTAGTCAGCCCAGCATATCACTGACATGCTGAAAGTGCTCTGGCCAGGAATGGCTATAGATGGCAATATCATCTAGGTAAGCAATGGCAAACCCTCCTGCTCCTGCTAGGATATTATCCACCAGCCTCTGGAAAGTCGCTGTGGCATTCTTCATCCCAAAGGGCATCTTTGTGAACTCATACTAGCCAAAAGGAGTCACAAAGGCTGACTTCTCTCTAGCACTGGGAGCCAAGGTCACCTGCCATTAACCCTTGGTAAGATCAATGGTTGTAAGAATCTTAGCCTCACCCAGCTGCTCTAAGGCCTCATCTGTCCTAAGCATGGGGTAAGCATCCAACTTTGTGTGACTATTTAATTTCCTGTAATCCACACAGAACCTGGTGCTGCCATCCTTCTTTGGCACCAGCACCACTGGGGAGGCCCGGGGACTGTTGGACTCTTAAATCACCCCTAGTTCCAGCATCTCCTGTATCTCCTCTCCTCCCTCAGAGTCTAGTTGCTTCTCTCAGGCACCCTATAAGGGGCCTGCCTAATAGGCTTTTGGGGTCCTGTATCCACCTGGTGCTGCACTAGGTGGGTGCACCCTGGTTTCCCAGTGAACATGCCCCCAAATTCTTCCCAACACTGCTCGGATTTCTTGAACCTGGGTAGGAGATAGCTGCTGGGACATTGCTACCCCTTCCACTGAGGTGTCAGCCCAAGTCTCACTGAGAAGATCAATCCCCAGATCTCCCTCAGACTCCTCCTGAAATCCACTGCAAATGCTCAGCACAAGGACCTCCCTATCATGGTAAGGTTTCAATTTGTGCCCCTGCCATCTGCCTAGCACTTCCACCATGTAGTTAATATCACTTACCTTTCTTACTGCCTTGTAGGGACCCTCCCAAGCTGCTTGTAGCTTGTTGTGTCTGACAGGAATGAGTACCATTACCTGCTGCCCCACAGCGTATTCTCTAGCTCGAGCATTCCTGTCATACCACACCTTTTTCTGTTGTTGAGTTTCTGCCAGGTTCTCTTGGGCCAAGCCCATGAGTTCCCTGAACCTTGCTCTGAGGTTTAGGAAGTATGCCACATAAGACTCCTTGTGAGGTTCACACACCTTCCCACCCATCTCAAATTAAGTCTAGAGGTCCCCTCACCCTATTCCCATACAGGAACTCAAAGGGTGAAAAACCTGTGGATTCCTGGTGATCTCTGTAAGCTAATAACAGATGGGGCAAATATTTGTCCCACTCCCTCTTAAACTGATCTGCAAATTCCCGTAGCATGGACTTGATTGTAGAGTTTAACCTCTCAACATGACCATTAGTCTGGGGATAGTAGGGGGTGGTCTTCATGTGCTTCACCCCACAGAACTTCCACAGTCAAGCCAGCAGGTCTGACAGGAAATTGGCACCTCGGTCATTCAGTATTTCTTTTGGGAAACCTACCCTGCTGAAAATCTCTAACAAAGCATTTGCACCTTCTCTGCCTCAATGGAGACAAAGCCACTGCCTCAGGGTATTGTGTAGCACACTCCACTACCACTAGGATATACTTTTTCCCTGTGGAACTTGGGGTACTCAGAGGACCCACAATATCCATAGCTACCCTCTGAAATTGCTCCTCAATCACAGGCAAAGGCATCAAAGGAACTCTCACCTTGTCTCCTGCCTTGCCTACCTTTTGGCAGTGCTCAAATGATCTGCAGTACCCTGTTACATCTCTGGAAATTCCAGGCCAATAGAAATTTTGCATAATATGCCTCTTTGTACATTTTATGCCCATATGACCTGCAAAGAGAATATCATGGGCTATGGCTAGAAACACCAGATGGTAGGCTCTAGGCACTACCAACTGCTGTACTCTCTCACCTTCTAGCCCTCCCTCAGGGGTCCACTCTCTGTATAGTAACCCTTTGTCCCAGTATACAGATTTCCCCTTCCCTTGAGAATCAGGTGCCGCCCTAGCTACCTGCCTCAGGCCTTGCAATGTAAAGTCTGAGAGCTGAGCCTGTCTCAACTCTCTCCTTGTAACCCTTCCCAGCTCCCCTTCCACAGGAAGTCTGGCATTCTCTGACAGTGGTGCCTCACTGTCAGCCTGGGTACTACTACTCACCTCTACCTTTGCAGTTACCCTGTCCAAGGGAACATCAGTACCCACAAGCAGCTGTGGCTTACCTTCAGTCTCACTGCTACAGCGTAGCTCACTCCCTGAAGTAACCATCTCACCAGTCCTGGCTGCAAGTATGCAGTTTGTCTGGGTCTCCCCCAGGCTACCAGACCCACATACTTGTCTCCTAGCCTCACTGCATGTAACTTCATAAGTACATGGTACTGCCTCATCCAAATCCTTCCCTCTCAGGACATTTGCAGGATGGTAGTTCCATACCCTTGTTATCTCAAGACAACCTACTGTTACATTTTGTCTTTCCCACTTACTGGCTCCCTCACCTTTGGTTCCCCACCTTGCCTCCGTGGGAACCTGTAGGCCACATGGTCCCACTGGTTGCACTCAAAACATTTAACCCTTGCTCCTGGATGTGTACCTGGACTAGTGGCTTCCCCTGCTACTGGCAGATTTTGTTTGGGCAGTCTGTGCTTCCTACCATGGTTTACTTTAGACCCATGAGCAGTACTGGGGGTCCCCTTCTTGTGCAGGGCTGCCTTGCTGGCCAGGTATAGGTTTCCCTTCTTCCAAAAATCATCTTAAGTAGCACATTGTCTATCAGCTAACCAGATCCTCATGTCCTCAGGCAAAGTGCTAAGGGCTTGTTCCCTCACCAAAAGGTCTGCTAGCCCTTCAAAAGTGGTGATCTGACATCCACTCACCCAGCTTTGAAAATAAATGCTCAGTTCAGCAACATATTCACATACTTTATCATCTGCCTTGCGTCTATGCTCATGAAACTTTTTCCTATACATTTCAGGTGTTCGCTTAAAACATTGTAACATACATTTCTTTACAGCAGTATAATCAAAACAGACAGAGTCAGGCATTTGTGATATACAAGTTACAGCTTTCCCATGGAGTAAGGGGGGTCAGGAACCGTACCCAGAGCCTTTGGTCAGCACTATACTATTTGTATACCTTTTCAAACATATGAATGAAACTATCAAAATGATGCCTCTCTTTAAATTGTGGAAGAAATTTACTGACCTGTTGTGCTTCTGGGGTCCAGTTACTACCTTCCCCATTACCTCCATGACTCTGGCGAAGAGTCAGCATTTCCCTCTCATGCTTCCTCTGATGCTCCTTTTCTTCAGCTTCTATCTCCAAACGCCTGGCCTCCAACTCAAGTCTCTTTAGCTCCAGCTGGATTTTTAAGTCCACTGCAGAAAGGTTGAGCTGTCAATTCTCCGAGGATATTGTGTCTCCACTGCCAGTCTGATTGTCCTTCACAGAAATGTTGAGCTGTCCATTCTCCAAGGATATTGTATCTCCACTGCCAGTCTGATTGTCCTCCTGGATGCTGTTTTCTGATGCAGCTGTAACCAAGGTTGCAATCAGGTCTGCCTTAGTCAGGTTTCCATGAACTAGTCCCCTAGCCTGACACATCTCCACCAGCTGGCCCCTTGTTAGCTTTCCATACTCCTGTGCTGATATGCTGCCTGCTCACCCTGATTAACTAAGCTAACAAAAGAAATAAAACATTTGTGATCTGAACTCTGAGTATTCACTGCATGGCTGATTTAGAGTACAAAACAGCTCCAGAGATCACTGTACATAAGCTACAGGATTCACTCTACCCACACCACTACAAGCCAATTAGTATGTGAAGAGGATCCCACCACTGCAAACCATAAGTGAGAATATCTTACCCCAACCACTGACACCACAAAGTGATGGCCATGCCCTGACCCAGCAATCAAGAAGCCTCAATCCTTACCACTAACACCAGGGAGGGCATCTCATATAAGAGGAAAGGATAACAAATACACACAATAAAGTATAATTTCCCTTAAGTGTGCACAGAGATCACAGTCTGAGGCTGGTTGCTTCCTTGCTCCCCAGGTCCCCAATAAGACTCCCCAGTGGCACAGCTTTGGGGTCCAGATCTCAGCCTAGCTGGCATGCTAATGTCCAGTATCCTCTCTGTCCCACCAGTGCTTCATGTCCCTGCCCAGTTAGCTGACACACCACACACACTTTGAGATAAGTATTTATACAACTTCACAAACATTCCTGGGAAAGGCTGACACAGATTCTTCAGCTGTGCCCCTTTACCCAGACTATACAGTAGTAATTACGGCCACCACCAGCTAATAATTATCAGCTACCCAAAGGCCCTTGAAAGGGTGTCCAATTATTACTGTGCAATATTATTATCTAATTGGTAAGTGTGACTAATCAGGCTAAGGCTTATTAGAGTGGATTTGTACAATAAACTCTATAAATATGCCATGTACTCTAGTGCTTAACTTGTCTCTACACAAACCAGCCACAGGTAAAAGGGTTTTAAAATATTTAATAATAAATAATTTAAAACCCAATACAATACTACTACACCACAGTGCTATCCAAGAGTTCAGAGATCACACAGAAACGTAAAACAATACAGTAGGAAAGTTCTGATATAACAGAAAAATACTTAAGTCTAATCTTTATAGTCCTAGCTATTTCTACAAGAAAACATACTTCTAAAGTAACTTACTTTCATAGAGCAAGGCAGTGCTGAGTTTGATATGAAGATCAAAATGCTTACAGTCTCTCAGCAATAAATTTTAAACTCACTAACAACATCTCTGCTGGGCCCTCCCAGATTACATCATTTTGACACTTAGGTTTTCCTAGTATACACATTAATTACATCATTTTGACACTTAGTCTGGAGTTCCCAGGCCAACAGGCTACATTATTTAACAATATAACACCTGCTCAGGAAACTTCAACAACAAAAGACATTTCACATGTACACTCCAGTATTTATTCATTAAGTTAAAACAATAGAAAGAATGTGATAGCCCAGACCAAATGACTCCGAGCTCTACAGATCAAAGAACATGCAAAACATAATTTCAAAGAACGTTTGAAATGCTTGGCTTAGTTTTCCTTACAGCAGATGGCAATGCTGTTACAATCTTGAAGTTTACATTTTACAGTGTTTTCTTTCATTTAAGAAACAAGCCTGTATTTTACATTTATATTTACAAATGATAGAATTATGTATCAAAGTCTGTTTGGCTAGGCTGGCAGCCTTCATCCCTTCTCTACCAGTCTTCACAGCCCCTTTTGGCATGTACCTCACTAAACACCTGCAACAGCTGGAAAGGCCACAAAAGTACCTCACGAAGAGCATCCTAAGCCTTAAACACATGCTCTACATGAACAGACTAAAAAAACTCCAGCTTTTCTCTGTGTCATATTGTCTATTACGAGGTGATCTCTGCTTGACTTACAAAGCCATGTCTGACCCAGCCCTATTAGAAATGTTACACCTAAAGAAATCCCAATCCCTCCTCACCACATGCTCCAGGGACCTCAACCTCATTACCACAATTAACAGAACATGCTGGATGGACAGGTTCATAACCCAGAGAGTGCCCATGCTCTGGAATAGACTTCCCATACATGTCAAGTAGATCACCCCATTGGCCCTTTTCAAGAAGACTCTTGATGAGTAGATGGGAAATAGAAAGTTCACCCCTGGGATCACTCCAGTGGCTCTACTTGATAGAGGCACCGGGAACTAATGGTGGCATGATAACAGGGCACTTCTATGGGCTAGCCTTGTAAAGGTTCCAGGGCCACTGGCCTAGTACACATCTATGAACCTATAAATATAAATTGATTGGTTCATATTCACAAAAATACAAATAGAAATTTTTTAACTGGATGACCAATACCTATAATACCAGCACTTTTAATAACAAAATATATAACCTTATGCAGTTCAATTTTCCTACATTAATTAATTAGCCAACTTTAAGTCTCCTGAATTTTAAAGTGGGGTTTAGTAATGCCCTCTCATTGGGACCCCTACCCCTATCAGCTCTAAGTCTTAAAATCCACCTAACCTTTTTACTTTCCATAACATTTCTAATATCTCCTTCCCGTAGACCTGGGGTGATGACATCTGTTACCAAAACTTAAAGGTATGCTCATCTTCTCTCAAAATAACATGTTTGGGAAGGGCATTATTATTCCACCATGTTCTGATATTATAAACATGCTTTCTAATTCTATCCCTGAGGGCCCTGTTCATTTTTCCTACATAGAATGAATGACACAAGGTGCAGTAAGTCAGGTATACCACATGTGGTGTATAACAGTTAGCAGAAATTTTAAAACTAAAATTCTTCGTGGTATCTGGATGTTTAAGCTGGTCACTGCTATCAATGTAGCTACAAAGCTTGCGTCTACCGCATGGCTATGTGCCCAGATTTTCATATAATGAGGTGTTACAACTTCTCTCTTTGATGACATAATAATCTTTTAAGGTTTAATTTTTTTTAAACCTAAACATGGGAACATCTCCTACAATCTCTCTTAATGCTGGATCTACTGTTAAGATACCCCAGTTTTTCTTAAAAACTTCCATGATAGCACCAATGTCGCTTATACAGAACATGGGTATTTTCAACCCTATATGTTCACTGTTAACCTCAGTGTAGTTGTCATCATCTAACCTTCTTGACTAGTATGGACATGCTCTTCCCTGCCTAACGTTGGGTAATTCCTCAAGGCCCTTCTCAATTTCAAGAAAACTATACTCTCTGTCTAAAAATTTATTTTTTAGGTCCGATAACTCTGACTGAAAACCGTCTTCCGATGCATTCAGTCTGGATATTCTCATACCTTGCCCTTTTATCACATTTCTAAACACATATGTAGGATGCATACTGTATCTATGGAGTAGAGTGTTCCTATGGCAAGCTTTCCTGTATACTCCTGTATTCACCAGTCCATTAACTAGTCATTCAATACACATATCTAAATATACAATTTTGGTCATAGATGCGGCCATAGTAAACCTCAAATATGCTGTGGCTCTGTTTAGTTGCTCAACAAATGTGTCCAGCCTTCCCATATCTCCTGTCCATATAAGGAAAAAGTCATCCACAAAACAACAATAGAATAAGCTGGAAACATGTTGGCATAACTATTGACACATGGAGTATCCGTAGCTATGCCATCTTCTGTAGGTAAATGGTGGTGTCAAACATGAAAACATTATTTTCAAGTACAGTTTCTAGGAAAAGACAGATTGTCAATTTGTTGGTTGTTATATTCACTATGTCTGATAAGATACTTTTGTATATGTTAAACTTGTCTCATTAAAGATGATTGTAAATAGCGATTGCACATCCAATGTAATGAAATAGAACTCTGTATCCACATTTAATATATTTGTGAACCAATACAGGTCAATCAAAAATTGCTTAGAGTCCTTTAAGACAAAATGATTGCTATCTAGAATTGGGCATAGAAATTTCTCAATATACAATGAAAAAGGCTCTGTACACCAGCTCCTGCCAGCTACTATCAGTCTCATTGGTGGCCTTACCTCATCTTTATTTATTTTTGGCAAACCTTGTATGATGGGCATGAGGGAGTGGCTGCAGAAAGTTATTCAAATCTAAGATGATCGACCTACTTTTCAAAATGTCTTCTAACACTATTCTCCAATGCATGTACATAATTAATAACAGTGATGGAGTAGTGTTTTGCATCACTTAACATAGCTTTCATAGACCTGAAATATTCATATTTACCCATTATAACAATGGGGCCATCCTTGTCAGCTGTCCTGATTGCTATGGTATCATCATTCCATAACCATTCCAAGGTACTACATTGTTTAAACTTAAGATTATATTTCACATTCCTATGGGTGTTACTGATACTTTTTTCATCATATAATTTATGAAGATCATTTTCCACCAATTTATCGTATGCATCAACAAGAGGGTGTGAGGTAGGTATATATATATATATATATATATATATATATATATATATATATATATATATATATATATATAGGCTAGGTCTTTTAAAAGTACAATTATTAACATTCAAATTATTACCAAATTCAGATTTCAACATGATATTCCTTATAAACAATTTCATGTCTGTCACGTCACTACCCCTCGTTGGAATAAAGGTTTAGTCTTTTACTCAGTACAGATATCCCATCCACAGTCAAACTGTGTTGAGACATATTCCATACTAGTGAATCTCTAGTTGATTCCACATTTTCTTGAGGGATTGATTCATTTCCCTCTCTGGTGGTAGTTTGCGCTTCTGTCACCCCCAGCTCATGGACCTGGTCCTTCCTACCCCTTGTTCTCCACTGATGGGTAAAGGGAAATGACTGTGGGGAATATTGTTTGAAGTCAAGGATTCCCCTACTGATGTGGTATATGGTGTATTCAACACCTTTGGTCTAACATCCTGTCCATGCTGAATTTCTTGAATATTTTGGTGCATGGATAAAGTATTAGCTGTCACAGGTACTGGTTCATTCTCCCCAACTATGGGATTTATCTGGGCTGCTTCCATTACACTGGAACTGGTTCATGAGGTGTTACCTATCCTGCCTAAATTGAACCATTGTAGTTTGGCAGGTTCAGCCCTCTCATTGCTAACACCATTCAAGTGACTTGTTCATTCAATTAGTCTTGGGCCATGTAAACATATGTACTCTCTTAAAGTTCAGTGTATCTCTCTCTATTTTTACTTTTTTCTGTTGTAAAAGTTTCCTTTCATAAATGACAACACCATCCAATTACCCCTCTAAAGCTGGAGAAATAACATGCGTTGGGTATTTATTACATAAAAGTAACTGTTGTTCTTTAATCGACTCCCTCAGCCTGTCTTCTTCTGGCTTGAAGAAGTCTATCATTAGAGTCATATAATTCAGGCCTACCTCTAAATTTAGTTTCTCCCATCTGGTAAACAAGTATTGGGCCCCATATGTGGGCATTTTCAGTACCGATAGACCTCTTGGTACGATCTTCCTTGCTATACACACCTCAAAATGTTGTCATTGTGTTTGTAATCATTTTAATTTCAAAACATGTTATTTTATGTTGAGAGGTGTTGAGCTTACCTTTAAGCTCTTGGTAATAGATGTCATCACCCCAGGTCTACAGGAAGGCGATATTAGAAATTTTACGGAAAGTAAAGAGGTTAGATGGATTTTAAGACTTAAAGATGATAGGGGTAGAGGTCTCAATGAGAGGGCATCACTAAAAAACACCCTAAAATCCATGAGACTTAAAGTTGGCTTGTTAGTTAATGCAGGAAAATTGAACTCCATAATTTTATATATTTTGTTATTATAAATGCTGGTATCATCTGTATTGGTCATCCAGTTAAAGAATTTCTATTTGTATTTTTGTGAATGTGAACCAGTCAATTTATATTTGTCAAGTATTTCATCAGGCTGTATGACATTTTATATGTTTTGTGTATTTTTAGATTAAGTGTAAATGATACATTAGAGTTAATTTTTTTCTATGAGACTTTTACACTTATATTATGCTCTATACCTTTTAGAAAAGATTTTAATGTGCTGTTTGAACTTAATTAAATGTTACTGATTGGTTGTTTAAGTGTATTTAAGTGAAGCACTGTTTATGTATACGTTTTTGGTCTGATGAAGCTGATAGTGAAAGCACGTATCATTTGTAACTGATTAAAAGGTTTTACATGGTCCTTACATTCTGTGGTATACTATGAAGTATTGTTGACACACAGAGATGGGGGGAAGGAAATCTGTTAACCAGGAGGTAGAGACCCCAGAGAAAAAAAATATGTGAGGAGATAACTTGTTTTGAAAGACAAGGCCAAGAAAAAACTAAATAAAATGGGTAGAGTATTGAATACCAGGACCTACACACAAAACTTTCTAAAATAGAAGAGCTGCCTGAGGTTTTTACCAGATACAGGCATCCAGTACCAATTTTAAGAAAATGGACAGAGACCAGAACGGTAACTTGGTCATCTAGCACCCAGTGCTTCTACTGAACTCCAAATTTAGGAGGAAAAACAATTCTCTGTTCTCCACTTCGACCTGGTCTGCTCATCTTTCGCCTAAGAAGTGGCAGATCCATTGATGTTCTCCTGAACACATGTAGCAAAAATAAATAAATAAATACAAAACAATAAATGTTGTTGTTGTTGTTGTTGTCTACCCACAGTAGTGGTGCTGCGGTAGCGTTGTCGCCTCACAGCAAGACGTTGTCCCGTTCGATTCTCAGCTAAAGCGTCTTCTGTGTGGAGGCATACATGAATGGGCATGCCTTCGTTGAAGGTTGTGCATCAGGGCTGGTAATTCGGCATGTAAAAATCCACTACCAAACATTAGCGGACTGGAGTTCCGCTGTGGCGACCCCTAACCGGGATAAACCGAAAGACAAAACAAAACAATAAATAAAAAGGATAAAATAAATCAAATACTTTGAAAACTTTGAAAAACTATGCCAAACTGCTTAACATGAGTTACACCACACACAAAGTCTTGAAGCACGTGCTTAAGTTCTGAAAAGCGGTATTTTATTACCAGCATTTGAAATGCTGCCACAGAAATTAATGCACTACTAACCAGTTATCATGTGCTAACTGCACCCTCTAACACCTTGCATTTGGTGATGTTGTCCCCTTCACCCTGACCTAAGATTCTGCTGCATCTGTACTAGTGGGAGAAGAGGCAGAACCACCTACTTCTCAAAAAAGCATTAGAGAGGAAAACTCTGATCCAGCTCACCTTCAAGTGAGCCAATCAAATTCTATAAAGGCCTAATGTGAAGATGAGACAGGAAACCAGACGAATTCCATAAAGGCCTCATAGGAGGATGAGATAGGAAACCAGACGAATTCTATAAAAGCCTAATGTGAAGATGAGACAGGAAACCAGACGAATTCCATAAAGGCCTCATAGGAGGATGAGATCAGAAACCAGATGAATTCTATAAAGGCCTAATGTGAAGCTGAGACAGGAAACCAGACGAATTCCATAAAGGCCTCATAGGAGGATGAGATCAGAAACCAGATGAATTCTATAAAGGCCTAATGTGAAGATGAGACAGGAAACCAGACGAATTCCATAAAGGCCTCATAGGAGGATGAGATCAGAAACCAGATGAATTCTATAAAGGCCTAATGTGAAGATGAGACAGGAAACCAGACGAATTCCATAAAGGCCTCATAGGAGGATGAGATAGGAAACCAGATGAATTCTATAAAGGCCTAATGTGAAGATGAGACAGGAAACCAGACGAATTCCATAAAAGCCTCATAGGAGGATGAGATAGGAAACCAGATGAATTCTATAAAGGCCTCATGGGAGGATGAGACTGGAAACCAGATGACTTCCATAAAGACATCATGGGAGGATTAGACAGGAAAAAAGATGAATTCTGTAAAGGCCTCATGGGAAGATGAGACAAGAACCAGCCGAATTCCATAAAGGCCTCATGGGAGGATGATACAGGAATCCAGCCAAATTCTATAAAGGCTGGTTGGGAGGATGAGACAGGAAACCAACCGAATTCTAGAAAGGCTTCATGTGAGGATGACACTGGAAAACAGAAGAATTCTGTAAATACCTAATAGGAAGATGAGACAGGACTGAACCTAGTTATACTGTGTTTACAGGTGTTTAGTGGTACACAGTCCAGAGATGGATTGGCAGATACAGTCCTAAAGCTAGAGGAAACAATGGACATAGGAGAAAGTAGAGAAATTTAAGCAGCAGCGCTAATTAAGGAAAAAATAAAGAAAGGTTATTTATATTATATATACATATATAAAGAGGTGAATAAAACAAGGTAAAGGACATGCTGGAAAGGGCAATAATAAAAACCAGAGGTGATATGAAGGCAGGATGAAGAGAAGGCCAACAGGGCATAATAAGGGAATGCTGTGTTCTTCTATGTGGCACACCTCATCATTAAGGGCTTTTCATCCAGAAAAAAGGAGGTCATTGTCCCACTGTACTCATCCCTCATTAGACCCATTATAGAATACATCGTCCCATTTGGTATGTACCTCTCAAGACATCTGCAACAACTGGAAAGGCTGCAGAAATACCTCACCAAAAGAATCACAGGCCTAAAGCAGATGCTCTACGCTGACCGCCTTAAAACACTCCAGCTATACTCTGTCGTATATCGTCTACTCAGAGGCGATCTCTGCTAAACATACAAGGCCATGTCAAACCCAGAGCTGTTGAACATGCTACACTTAATGAAATCCCAATCCCTCAGAGCCACATGCTCCAGGGATCTAAACCTTGTCATCACAATGAACAAAACATGCTGGAGGGATAGGTTCTTGACCCAGAGACTCCCCAGACTCTGGAATAGACTGCCCATACATGTCAAGCAGAGCGCCTCTTTGGCCCTCTTCAAAACGAACTTTAATGATTGGATGGGAGAAAGGAAATTCACCCTGGAGATCATGTCAGTTGCCCTGCTAGACAGGGGTCTGGGGAAGTAAATAGTATGGGAAGAAATAGCCAGGGAATTGTTATGGCTAGGCTTCTATAGGCCCTAGGGCCGATAGCCAAGTACCAACCTATGAACCTATGAACAGAGGAATGTCATTTTAACTAGAGGAACAGCAGAGAAAAGTTTGGGAAAGGCAGCTCAAAAGGAATAGTATTACTGTAAAGCAATAATTAAGGCCTGAGTACTGGGGAATATGATAGCGTTGAACTACTGCAGAAAGTAAGTAACTAGGTAATACTCACAGCCTAAAGGGAGAATCTAAAAGATAACAATGATCCTAAACTTCAAAGAGGTAGAAAAGATACCTTTATGATAGCAACAAAAGATAGAAGGACTTAAATGATATGCTAAAAGAGTTCTTTTAACCACAGGTCCCTCAAGGACATCTGTGCAGTCACGGAGACTTGGTTCAAGGCTGTGGAGAGCACCCCAGCCATATCGAGCTACACCTCCTCCCATGTATTCAGACCACAAACTGAAGGCATGAAAACTAGAGGAGGTGATGTAGCAATATGCATTAAAGATAAATCCACCTCCAGATTGGTTAAACAGTATGACTCACTGGAGATACTTCAAGTGCAATTAACTGTTGTAGGACATCTATTCAAGTCATTGCCAGCTACAGGACCTCCTCCATGGATCAGGACACCCAGTCTGCCTATTTGGATCTACTTGAGTTTATCAAGATACATCTGAACACCATGGTTTTGGTGACTTTAACTACCCGTCCATTGACGGGGTAAATTACTCATGGAAACTCACTTGCCCAAATGTTCCTTGACTTCATTAACTCCAATGTCCTTGGCCAGCTAGTTGACACCCCCACAAGGGGTGCTAAAATCCTGGATCTGGTGCTTACCAATATGGAGAACTACTGTAGCACCCCTATTGTGAGGCCTTCCTTGGTGAGATTGGACCACAAATCAGTCTCATTCAAAGTTACTCTCACCCCCCCACCCCCACCCATAGCACAAACTAAACTAAAAAACTTCTCCAAAACAGATTATACCCTCTTACTGGATGGTATAAATAGCTTCACTGCACCTCTTTCCTCAGATGGAACTGGCAACTATGCTGAGTTCTACACAAATGCTTTATACAAACACCTGAACAACGGTATTGATGTGGCTGTACCTGATAGGAACAAAACAAGCTCCTCAAGGAAGAGCAAACCTGCCTGGTGGACAACTGCCATTAACAGGATTTACAATAAAAGGAAGAAATTGCTATCTAAGAGTAAGAGAGAGTGGGCCCTAAACTGGAAAGACTAGCTCCTCAGCTTAAACAAGCAAATAAGACACCTTTTGAAGTCCTCAAAAGCTAACTACAAATCCAAATTAGCTTCCTCAACTAAGGACAACCATAAGGCATTCTTTAGTTACATCTGTAACCTAAAAGGAAAGGCTCAGATTTGTGCCACACTGGTAGTTAATGATACCATATATACTGACCCTATGGACATTGCTAATCAGTTAGCCGATAGGTTCTGTGAAAACTTCAATCCCACTTCCCTGCCACACCTACCCCAAGACATTAGTACCATCTGTCCTCTACCCTGTATCTCTAAAGAGCAGGTCAAAATCACAGCATCCATGGGACCTGATAATATACCAGGCTGCGTCCTACATGGGCTCAAACAGGAATTAGCAACACCATTGAGTACTCTTTTCAGTCATAATCTAAGCACTGGCTTTGCCCCAGCTGAATGGAAAAAGCCCACCGTCATTCCCTTGCACAAAGGTGGTGCTTCCACTTATCCAAGGAACTATAGACCTATTAGCCTAACTAGCCTTATCTTCAAGGCCATGGAGAGAATCATCATAGACCTTATCAAAAAAATATTGGTAGTTTAACTAGCCTTATCTTCAAGGCTATGGAGAGAATCTTCATAGACCTTATCAAAAAAGACATTGGTAACCTTTAAGCACTTGACCCTACTCAATTTGGTTTAGTCAAAGGGAGATCATGCATGTTAAACTGGTGGACTTCTTCAAGACAGTCACCGAGGCCCGTGATGAGGGGAAATCTGTGCACACAGCCTACCTAGATTTAGCCAAGGCATTTGATACTATCCCCCACTCAAGTATAATTGACAAACTCACCCAGCTAGATATCAACCAGTATATCATTAGATGGGTTGCTAAGTGGCTCACTGTTAGAACCCATATAGTCAAAATATGGGAATCCACCTCAACAGCAGACCTGTAACTAGTGGTGATCCACAGGGATCTGTCTTAGGACCTCTACTGTTTGGAATCTATTTCTCTGAAGTGCAAGATAAAACTAAAGGTCTGTGGCTGACAAAGTTTGGTGATGACTGCAAACTGAGAGTGGTCATAGAATCTCCAAATGATGTCAACATCGTACAAGAGGGTCTTACACATACAAATGACTGACACCAAAGTCATGGCCTTAAACTCAATGCAAAAAATGTATTATCATCCCTTTTGGTAAGAGTGATGTTCCTGCTAACTACCACATCAATAACAATACCCTAAGTACGTACTCAGTGGTGAAATACCTGGGCTCACAGGTTGACAGCAACCTTACCTTTGATCACCATGTCTCCACAGTGGTAAGACGGGATTCTGTACTGCCCATCTCATAAGTAAGGGCACTGCCTCCAGAAAAAAGAAGTTATAACCTCCCTGTACTCTTCCCTCATCAGGCCAATGATTGAGTACAGTGCCCCTTTTGGTATGTACCTTTCCAAGCACCTGCAGCAATTGGGGAAACCACAAAGGTTCCTTACAAGGAAAATTCAAGGTCTTCAGCATCTGTCCTATGTGGATCACATGAAATCACTGTCACTTTATTCTGTTTCATACAGACTACTCAGAGGTGATCTCTGCTTTGCATACAAGGAAATCTTTGACCATGCTTTACTGGAAATGCTGCATATCCGTAAGTCAAATGGTACACTAGTTACTTGCTTTAATGGCCTTAACCTGGTATGTGACATTAATTAATAGAACCTGCTGGAAAGACAGATATGTCTCCCAGAGGTTACCACACCTTTGGAACAGACTCCCACTTCATGTGAAACAGAGATCCTCATTGGCCCTCTTCAAACGCAATCTGAATGATCAGATAGGTAACCATAAGTTCACCCTTGGGGTTCTACCTACTCTATGTCCCTCTTGGACAAGGGTGATAGGTGCTGATTGTGGAAATAATGGTAATAGGGTCATTAGCCTAGTAACCTCCTATGATCCTATGACAAATATAAGAATGAACACATAAAGGAATTTTTTTAATCCTTATTTATTTTATTATTTATTTATCTTTGTCTACCAAGAAAGTCCGACTGGGTAATTACCCATTTTCATTAAAGCCTCGGGGAGAAAAGCTCCATCTGCTTGCATCGCCTTATACTAAGTTCCAGTTAAACAGAGTTGTTACATTTCTATTTACATTTCTACAAATATAGTAGTTACATTTGTACATTCTATGTTTTTACAGAGGTAGAAGTTACTTAGGTCTGTAGCCAATTTAAACACAAAGCATTTTATAAAAAATAATAATTACAAACAAACAACAAAAAAAAGCAGGCTGATAATTCCCACAACACAAGCAAAATAGATTATATTGTGCAAGTCTTATTTTATCCTGTATAATCTAAGGACAACAAAATCCATAGCATATGTAACTAAGCGTATGCTTGCCATAGCTGTATTATTTTAAAGACAAAAGTATGCAGTGTATAAAAAAATCAGTTAAAGGGAAAGTAAGCTGAAGATGGAAAAAGAAAATATTTTGTTTGAACAGAACATATTACTGACTCTCAGGAAACACATTATGTACCATATTAAGATCTGACTATCCAGCCAGTTGATAGATGGCTTTGAGATGTCATTCAGAAATGCACAAGTCACAAAATCATGGATGTACAGACAGCATTGCTGTGGTTGGAGCATTGTCTTGCTTCGAAATGCAGTGAATTCTGTGCTGAATATAATATGACTGGGGATACAGGAGTAAATCCACTGTAAAAGGGAAGGTTCTGACAAAAAAATGTACAAGTATCTATTCCTGAATTAATTAGAACTTATTCCAGTGTGGAGAGCCATAGATTACATTGTCTGGGAGCGTAGTCAGAAAATATAGATACTTGCTCGTTCATAAAATGTAAGACATATACCATATACGTCTTACAATTAAAACTAATAACACCTGACATTATACAATTACCATTGATATACTTCATGTAAGAGAAACATAAAACTTTTGCTGTTTTCCTAACCCTAATTATATGAAATGGATAACATAAATTAAGAAGTTCATGGTGCACATTATTTTATCCAAAGCACAAGTACTTCATATTAATTATCATAAAACGTTGGTCACAATTCTACTCTTAAAATAATTTATTTCAGTGCGGCGATCTTCCCAGCATGATATGATCACAAGAACATAAAGAAGAAAAACAAATTTATGCTGAAATACAGTCATCAGTCATACAGTTAACACAAGCTGAATTGCAGGGCTGTGTAAACATCTCTCTGCTTTATATGTATATTTATGTTTTGTTAGCTACAAGAATAAAACAGTCACCATCTTTGTAATAAAGTTATTGATATAATGGCACAAACAGCAGAAGAACCATGATCTTACTGGACTACACTTTCCGATTTTAAACCTCACCATCTGAGAAAGTTGCATCATAGTTTTGCAGGATATAAAATCTTTGGCAAAATATCTTGTTTGACCATGACTGCCTTGTCATGTATGTTACAAAAATAATCAACATTTAATTGTATTAAGACACACAATAGTTAATGTGTGAGGTTTCATATTTGTAACATGTAGCAATGGGAAATAAATGCAGGATATGTATCCTAAGATACTTAAGAGAAATTTTTAACCATCTAATAGACATTTACTTTCTAAGCACCGCATGAGGTACAAAATGCATTAAAAGAATGTCTGTTCTCTTTGAATTCAAAGTATCCTCCTCAAAAAAATAATGAAAGCTAACTCTGGAGTGCAGAAACTGAATTTAATGAGAACATAAACTTTAACAATATGTAATATCAAGTATGTCAAAAAGAGAAAGGAAATCTTTTTTTGTTTTGTTGGATATTTAGGTTCGTAGGTTCAGACTAGGCTACCTGCCCTAGGGCATTTATAAGCCTAGCCAGAGTGTGTTTGGCTTTCGCCACCCATTTTAAATTAATTTTGCTATGCCCTTTTTCGAGGTTAGTATACTGTGCCTCTGTCTAACAGTGACACAGAAGTGATACCCGGAGTAAATCTACGATCTCCCATCCACTCATCAAGATTCCTCTTGAAGAGAGTCACTGAGGGACTCTGCCTAAACTGGACTGGGATTTTATTCCAGAGTGAAGGGAGCCTCTGGGTTATGAATCTGTCCCCCCAGCATGTCCTATTTGATTTTATGGCTCTTCTGCCTGTTGAAATACTAGTAAACAGACAACTTTACCCCAATCTTCAGTTTTATTTCTGGGCAATCTCTGAGAGAATATCTATGTAAAAGTTTTCATTTCTTCTAAAACTAACTATCTTTTACTTCAGAACTTTTCTGTGGACCTTGTACTTTTTTTGGCAGGGTGGTCTATGATATTTTCATAAAAAGTTTACTTTTCTGTCAGAAATGCAGACTGACCCTTCTCAGTTCTATTAACTGCTTATCAGACATTAGTTTTGGCTATAAGAAAGTCCTGGCTCCCTGTGATGGTTCCCTAAGTCTTTTGTGAATTTTACTACTGCTTATGTAAGTGTATTTGTTGTTTGTGACTGAAAATTTTCACCTCAGTAACTAACTGTTTAAAGTGGTTTCACCAATTCTTCTGCATTTTATCTGTTTGACAGACTCCATTCACAGCTAGGACATGGACCTTTGCTCTGCTAAGACTTGCACTTCTTCTCTAAGTCTTAACAAGAAAAAAACTTGTCTGGGAGGCTTTGGTCTTCTAGCCAGAGTCCTTCTAGCTTTCGTTGCTGATGGGAGACTGCGCTGGGCTCACCTTTTGTTCATATCACTGCTCATCTACATGCCCTCGTCCCTTTGGTGTTCTGAATTTTAACAAAGACATTATGATCTATTACAGCTGGATTTTCTTCAACTTGTACCTATTTATCTACTGGATGCCTTTTTGGCAGCCTGCAATTTTCCTGACAGTCACACATCTGCTCCTAGTCCTAATTAGTCTGATAAGTAGTATAAAGTGCCCCAGTACCACAACTTTCTAAAGTGCCCCAGTGCCATAACTTTCTTAAACTCCAGACAGATCCCGCAGCAACTTCTTTGTCTAACTCACCTTCTACCAAGCCTCTTTCAGCAGCTAACATTTTCCCTTTTGACAGATTGAGAAAAGTTTTGGATAACTATGGTAAAATGTATTCTTCTTCCACACTGGTCTTCAGAATTGTATATTATCAGACACATAAGTTTAAGTTCCTGCTGGTTTCTTATAATAATTTAAAGAATGTAATTACTGATCTCCCTTCTTCAGGTACTAAACTTTTACTTGTTCAGTAGTCCATAACAGACTACCTGCTCTTCTGGGACATTTTAAGTCAAGACAATTTTTCAAATGTCATAATCAAACCCTATACCTTGTGACTGCAGGGTAAACTCCCTTACCCTTATACCAACCCTATCTACTAAGCCTTGTGTAATCAGACACGCCTTGACATGTGCTTAGGCTGCTGCTCATGTTATTTTTAGGCCTGCTGCCACATTTCACAAGATTTGCTTAGAGTCTCAGAATTTGTCACAAAATGTTAATACTGAAATTTTAAATGATGATAAAATGTATCATTTGGTCCTTCCTCTGCTGAAGCCCTTAAGGATTTTGATGAATGGAAAATGTTATTCCAGAGTGTTCCCCAAGTTTTCATCCTTCCTTTCCAAAATAGAAAACAGCAAGGTTTAGGCAAGCAAAATTAAAAAAAAACAAACAAAAAAAAAACAAAAAGGAAAATATTGACAGTGACAGTGAAAGAGGAAAGGACCACCCTCACCGAAACAGAAACACAAGCAACCCAAAAAATCAGATTGACTAAATGACCCTTCTGCGTGCTCTCCCTCCCCACCAAGGAGACCCCATAAATCTATCCCATTATCTTTTGTGGCACCAAAAAACTTTAGACAGTCGGATGTTGAGACTCATTCTAGAAGGTGACAGCTGGCAGTGGGACTCCCTTCCACAGCTGGCAGTGGGACTCCCTTCCACAGCTGGCAGTGGGACTCACTTCCACAGCTGGCAGTGGGACTCCCTTCCACAGCTGGCAGTGGGACTCCCTTCCACAGCTGGCAGTGGGACTCCCTTCCATAGCTGGCAGTGGGACTCCCTTCCTCATTCAAGGGATTCTGCCTCATTTTTTCAGTCAAACTAGCCTATCCTCTCCTGTCTTGAATCAGATGCTTTCTCGGGGGGGGGGGTAATTGAATGGGTTCCACAGAGCAGGGAAAGGACTTTATTCTGAATATTGTTAGTGCCAAGGAAATAGGGCACTTGGAGACCTGTCCTTCACCTTTCTTTTGTAAACCACTACATCATGGTTCCAAAGTTCAAAATACTTTCTCTACAGTCTCTAGTACACCCCCCCCCCCATTTCTCACTCCAGTTTTATGGTAACTTTGGATTTAAAACATGCTTACCATCATATTCCAGTCAACATTCGAATCTGTGATTTCTAAAAAGGAAATTAGATTAGTGAGTAAATCAGTTGTCTCTATGGCCAGGTCTTCCTTTCTGCCTGCCAGGCCCCATTCTGATTGTAATGCTAGTGTTTCAGACTTTCGGGAGCTGTATCCAAAGGAATGAAAGTGCAGAATGTATAACCCAAGCCTGACAAGTTAAAACACATAGCAGTAACATTAAGGCTCTGATAAATGCTTTCAAATCAGCATCCTTTTTGCAACCCAGGCTTTCTTTTAGTAATTACAGACAACACCACAGTCATATGATACATAAATAAACAAGGGGGAAGCGGATCCTACCTCATTTGCATATTAGCCATCTTAGCCTGAAATCTAGCAACTCAGTTAAATTTATCATCACAAGCTACATCAGTCCATCAGAATAAAACATTTTTTTTAACAAAGAAATTGTACAGGACCAGGACAGACCCTCATGTGTGAAAGTTACACTTGGGCATCTTCCAGGAATCGCTCCATCAGTGGGGGAACTCTTCATTTAGATCAGTTTGCCTACAATCAAAACATTCAGCTAAAGAACTTCTGTTTCAGGAGATGTTGCATGCTTTCCTGGAAGACAGGTTTATTTTCATTCCCATAGAAAGGGATTTTTAGTATGTCTTTCTACACTTTCTTCTGACAGCCAGAGTTCTCCTCAAGATTCAGAAGGAGTCTGCAAAGTTAGTTGTCGGGATACTCTTTCGGCCCAGGTTTCAGTGGTTTTCCCTTCATTTGAAAATGGCAAAAGGCATTTACCAGAACCTTCCTAAAAGAATGGATGTACTCCCACAGGACAGAATCAGTCTGATACACCCTCATAAATGTGCAGATGACTTGCACCCCCTTCTCCGCATCTCCATGTGGGAGAATTCACTCCCCCAACCCCACTCTACTACCCATTTTTATATATACTAACTCCACGGTCAGATAGTATCTCTGCAATGTGGCTCACATAACTGATATCTCATAGCAGAACTGAATATTTTGTGAACTATTCTAACTGTATCATTTTGAGGATTTTTGCCTCTTTACAGGATATCTACCTTACCACATATGTAGTACTTCCATGTATTCCCCATGTGACTGTACCACAGTAGTGCTGTGTCTTGGTGATATGTGCACCGATTAAAGTGGGCAGTACAGCATTGTCACACACATGTCTGAAAAAACTGTGGGTATTATGTGCTTCTCAATACTACTGTTTTCTTGTGATTTGCACGCTGGCATACTGACAGAGTTTTCTCCCTTTTTGGCTCACATATAGGCATGCAGTGCTCTCTTTACACAGGCAGAAATGTCAGGAAACATTTGGTACCAATATGAGCAACACCTTTTCCTCTGCACTGGCTATGTCTTATGATATCACTGCATAACAAGGCACTAAAGTTGTATGTTTTATGCATGTCTGTGTATCCTTTGCTATGTCTGTCTGACTGCTACAGCAACATTACTGGATGGGCCTCCATCTTTATTATGCAGCATTATATAGTATATTTTATACAGGTAGGCTAAAATACAGTATATTTTAGCCATACACAGAGGCATGCAGACACATGGATACACACACACACACACACACACACACACACACACACACACACACACACACACACACACACACACACGCACACACACATGCATACACACAATGGATCTCTCCTGCTTTTGCACATACAATGCCTTTAGATCTGATCAAAACTGTGGTGGAGTATATATATTATTTAAAGACCACTTTACCTCAAAACAGATTCCCAGAGACCTACAAACCAAATTTATGAGATTCAGCTCACCGTAAATAAAACAATCAGGTCATGGCATGTTACAGGACCACCACCATAACCCCCAAAAAACAGGTCCATTTTTAAATATGGATAAATATGGACAAAATTCATATACCCCAAAACTCCATCATCCTGGGAGACCTTAACTACCTGCCAATAAATTGGGAGACACATACCTCAAATGTATGCTCTCCTAACAATTCCTCAGTTTCATCAAGAAGAATTCCCTGGACAAAATGTTCTTGATCTAGTCCTTACAAATGTGGCAGCAATCTGTACTAACCCCATGTGTTCCCTTTCCCAGTCAAGTATGACCACAAATTGGTAAACATCTGTTTCAAAATTCCTAAATCAGCCAAAGCAAACATCACAGTATTCAAAGAATTAAAATGTACAGACTTCAAAGAACTCTATGATGAATTCTCTAAGTTCAAATGTAAATAAACCACCCCAAAATGTAGACACAGCTAGTAGTTATGCAAATACATTTCTATGTTCCCTTAACAAAACCGAGTAAGCAAGTCAGTCCTTACCAAAACTAAACAAAAATTCAAAGGAAAGAGAAAAAAACAGCATGGTGGGTCACATGTATTAATAAACAATGCAATAAGAGAAAAAAACACTCATTTGAATATCTAGCAAGACTAAAGACCTATAAACCAAGTTTAACATAAAAACGTTATCAAATGTACAACATCATCAGGAAAACTAATTCCCATGAACTTAGGCTAGCTTTGAAAGGTAAGGATAGTTATAAATCCTTCCTTAACTCATTCTAGTGGGCATTGCAAGTATGCACACAAACAAATTCAGTGCTAACTTCACCCCTGGCATCTGTAGTAAATCAAAAAACCGTATCATCACAAAAGAACACTTGTTAAAAGTACTTTGTAAAACAAAACATGCATCCTCCCTGGGACCTGACACCATACCAGGCTACCTGCTGAGCAGCATTAAATACCACTGATCATCCCGCTCCTAAAACTATTCAACCTGGGCTTAACAAGTGTCGTTATCCCCATGGTTTGGTGCACAAGACTCACAAGAGGGGGCCTCACCACGGACTCCGAGAAATGCAAATCTGCCAACCTGATGAGCTTCATCTATAAGGCCATGGAACAAGTCATAACAGATTTAATAAACTACAATATAAACGTTTTAATAACCAAGCAAAACACGGGAGCAACAGGATGGGAGCAAAGGTGGGTCTCGGTTAATACTCTATATGTACTTTAATAGATTAAACGCTTTCATCCTAAACTAATATGAGACTTCATCAGAATCTTCATAAAAATATATACATCACTACCTCCTTTGACATACAGATCTAAAATCAATTTTACAATTTAAAACCATTACATTCACTTGAAATATAAGATCTAATTATATGAAATGTAAAAGTATGCTCTGAACATAATAAACCCATACAAAATAGACACTTTATTTTTATAAAAATTATAACTTTGCTGAACATAATTTAAATACTGGTTCAATAGACAAGTTTAAAGTACTTGTTTCCACCACTCTCTTGTTTATGCTTAAAGAAAACATTAATATTCTTATTATTAATATTATAAAGATGTACGTGAATTATTTTTCTTAATGGTCTTTCTGTGCTACTGACATAGTAAATAGCTGGGACACAATGAACATTTAGCCACATAAATTATCCCCACAGTTAAATAATTTCTTTTCTGTAAAATCAATTTGGTATTAAGATATTTTCTAATGTTAACACAATGTTTACAGGAACCATACTTAATGGTCCTTCTCCTTCAGCTCTATGTATTGTTGAGTTATCCTGTCCCATTTTTCCTAACTTTTTCAAACAATCTTTCAGCTTTCTCCCTGTCTTAAAAGTAAAGTGGGAATGACATCCCAATACAACAAAATGGTTGAATTCACCCTCATTATATACCAATTCTTGTTAACAAGATCCCTCAAATATTTAGAACTGTCATTGTATTGTATAACCAAGGCTCTAGCAAATACTGAATTAAATTCCTGCCAGTCCCCTCATTGTATTCCTTAGAAAACAGAGGTAATCCAAAAGCCATGAGTGAAGTCTGAAGACAGACTAACATGAAACAGAGTACAAAGGATTAGTCTTAATAAAATCACTTTAGTTAGTAGACCTAGGAGGCTCTCTTTCTCTGATACCCTCCTTGAGGGAGGAATAAAAACACCTTGTTGAAGTTAAAAGTATTTCATTCAGTTAAGCAGGTAGGTGGATGATTGTTCTTATTCTAATGCATTAACTTTTTTGACAAAGCTATTTTTAATTATTGTATTAGTAGATCTGAAATTAAATAATAACCTTGGGAGTATGTTCATCTTAATAATTACTACTTTTGAAAGGAATGATAATTTTAGAACAAAAGCAGCTTCAGAATATTATTTTGGAGAAAGAGCTTTTTGTCCAAGTGAAAAGAATCCAAAGATATTAAAAGGAGTGGTTGAGTTTTATTTCCGAATTCAGGATAAAATGGTTTCTATAGCAAAATTAATTTAACGGGGATAAAGACGATAATAGCGCTATAGCGAAGTGGATTGACTTTGTCGTTAAAGAATTTTGAGAAAGTGATGATTGAGTTTAGTAATTTATTCAGGTCAGTATTAGAGAGAGAGAAGTAGATAATTAGGTCACCTGCAAAAGCTGAAAAAGAAATTTTATTTTTAAATAAATTTGGAACCAGGTGATACGTTTTTTTGTTTTGTGAGTAGGAAAAGAGGTTCTATTTATTAGTCTGTTTTGTAACACATAAAATGCTATGCTGTGTCTGCATCTGTGGGGCTCATATTCCTTGGAGCCAATTATGAAAGGTTTATTACAGAACTTTTTCCAGTCTATCACATGTAATATGAGATGCTATGCCCACTTTTGAAGGCTCATATCTATTGATATGCAATATGAAAAGGTAATCGTCTCTTGTATAACATAACAGTTTACAGTGCCTACTTATAAGAGACTTGTTTGCATGATTAATATGACCAGTCCCCAGTCTTCTTCCTCCTGATGAAGACAGGTCTTTGTATGTGCAGGGGAGGTAATCATTAAAGCTACACTAGGAGATTTCCATTTTTGAATAGTACATGCCTCCAGAGAAATAGCTTACAGTGGAAAACAACTCACGGTAGTCAATTTTGCAGAGCTTATGGATGTGCACAAGTAAGAGGAATGAAGTAAGTAAAGTTTGAGACCTCAGTACCTTTTGTATAGACTTTCATAAGAATCTCAGGTAATCTTTGAGCACATTGTGCCTATGGTATAAAGATTATAGAAGTGTGGAGTGGTGTCCTGGAACAACACTTTTCATTTTAGTGCAGATTACAGAAATTTTTACTTTGCTTTTTCATTAGTGGCCATCTCTGTTGCAGCATTTAAGGAATGTTTGAATAACAGGCTTGAAAATGTAGCTCAGGTAATTGTTTTCAAAGTAGCAACTGTTGTTCAGCATTCATGTGTAAGAAATCTGAACCCTGTGCTTTATAGGTGTTACTGGGGCTGAGATGGTTTGTGTTGCATTCACAGTTTTAAATCTTGTAGCTGGAATTAAACTCTTTGATAGTCTCTTTTTCCTAACTCAAGAAGAAACATACACTTTTACAGAAATTACACAGCAGAAAAAAATGCAAAATCAAATACTGACACAAAAATAACAACAGTTAGATGAACATATCGGCATAACAAGGATATAGGGAATCTCCAAACTCTAGGTCCCACGCAATTTGGTTTTGTGAAAGGTAGGTCATGCCTGCTCAACCTGGTTGACTTCTTTGAGTCAGTCACCAGAGCTGTGGATGAGAACAAGGCAGTTCATACAGCCTACCTCGATCTGGTCAAAGCCTTTGATACCATTCCCCACTCAGGATTTATTGATAAACTCACCAAACTAGGCATCAGCCCCTGTATCACTAGCTGGGTTGCAAACTGACTCACAGATAGAACCCACGGTGTGAAAGTAGTGGACTCCAAGTCAGACCGCCGACCAGTCATGAGTGGAATCCCACAGAGATCGGTCCGGGGTCCTCTCCTGTTTGGCATCTACTTTTCAGAAATCCAGGCCAACACAGAGGGACTCTGGCTGACCAGCTTCGCAGATGACTGCAAGCTGGGAGCCATTATTAACTCCACAAGTGATGTAGACATCCTACAGAAAGGCGTCACTGAGACCAATGACTGGTGTTGAAACCATGGCCTTAAGCTTAATGCCAGAAAATGTGTCATCATCCCCTTTTGGAAAAACTCAGTTCCCACTGGTTACCATATTTATGGGAGCCCACTGAACACTGAAGGCATTATAAGAAATCTGGGGAAACAGGTTAACAGCAACCTCTCTTTCGACCACCACATTGCCACTGTGATCAGAAAGTCCTTCTATGTGGCACATCTCATTACCAAGGGTTTTGCATCCAAGAAGGTAGAGGTCTTCATCTCTCTCTCTCTAATCTTCCCTCATTAGGCCAGTCATCGAGTATAATGCCCCACTTGGCATGTACTTCACTAGACACATGTAACACTTGGAAAGGCCACAAAAGTACCTCATGAAGAGGATCCTAGGCCTTAAACAGATGTCCTACATGGACAGACTCAAAAAAACTCCAGCTATTCTGTGTCTCATATCATCTACTAAGAGGCGATCTCTGTCTGACTTACAAAGCCATGTCTGACCCAGCTCTGTTAGAAATGCTACATCTAAAGAAATTGCAATCCCCCCACACCACACACTCCAGAAACCTCAACCTCATTACCACAATCAACAGAACATGCTGGAGGGACAGGTTCATAACCCAGAGACTGCCCATGCTCTGGAATAGACTTCAAATACATGTCAAGCAGAGCACCTCACTGTCCATCTTCAAGAGAAATCTTGATGAGTGGATAGGAAAGAGAAAGTTCATGCTGGGGATCACTCCAGTGACTCTACTTGATAGAGGCACTGGAAAGTAACATTGGGCGACACGATGCCAGGGCACTTCTATGGGCTAGGCTTGTAAAGGCTCCAGGGCCATTATAACCTAGTACACACCTATGAACCTATGACCTATGAACCTATGAAAACTAAGCTCAAAAGCCCTGTCATTGTTCAGACTCTGGGTTACTTCATGTTACTCTGTTTATCTGAGGGGTGATGCTGACAGTCTGTAACTGATAAGGCACATTTACATGTCATTGTCTAAGAGCTATTGTTTTCTTAATGGCTCTGTAGTTGGGATAAGTGACCTAACCTAATTACTTTGCCACTATAGTAGCCTTTGTGATGCAACAGATGAGCCAAAAGCAGAAAAGAAAAGCAAATATAATTATTAAATAATTTTTTTTTTTCTGTATGTGAAGTGTTTAGTGTTGGATTACAGGAAAGGAATATCATTTTTAGGAAGGAAAAACAACTTTTGGGTGGAGTTCTCCTTTAAGAATAATAATTTTACACTCTTTAAAAATAATACAAAAAACTAATCCAGTTTAAATAATTATACCAAGTTAGACATAGTATGAAAGTATTGGTTAAGAGTATATATACGTTGTGTGGCAATGATTTAACAGTTAAACTGCATATTGATTTATGCTTAATTAGGGAGTCCAGGGTGTCTTTTCCTTTTAAACTTAAATTGCAGCTCTTAGTATATTTTCCTTCCTTAGCCAATCTGTGTAAATCATCTATGCATGCCATTCCAAATACCTGAATAATCTGGTGTATGGTCAGGTTAAACAGGCTCTTTTTCCTTACTATCGATTTGCTACAAGGTATTATTGTGAACCAAATTCTTATCCTTAAAATAAACTGCTAGGTTTAACTTCCTTATAAACATTTTTAATTTGATCAGAGCGTCTTTAATTTCAAAGTGTTTTACTGGAATACAATTTAAACCCTTTTCAAAAGTGGAAATATGTTCTGAGGTAGTAGATACATTGGGTATAATTAAATATAAGTAAACACATGCAAAACATAACACCTTATTTTTATAAATCTGTTTTGGGAGACTGGAAACATAGACTGAAATATAAAGAGGTATTCTAGCAGGAAAAATAATTGCCAAGACTACACCTGGTCTAAATGGGTATTTGTCTGTCCAATCAGTATTGAAATTACATTCAGCAAAGTTAGACATTTTATAAAAATAAGGTTTATTTTTGTATGGGTTTACTATGTGCAGAGTATACTTTCAGATTTCATATAATTAGACATTATATTTTAAGTGAATGTTACGGTATTAAATTGTAAAATAAAGTTTAGATTTGTATGTAAAAGGAGGTATCTATTTCTATAAAGTCTTTTTGATTTCTTGATAATCACAGAAGAACTTTTACTATAAAAGGAAATGATGTATTTTTTGTACAGATTTTGATGAAGATCCGTATTAGTTTAGGACGAAAGTGCTAAATCTATTAAATATACAGTTTTAATGGAGAACTGCCTCTTCTTTACCAGTGTTAGTCTTGCCTCCCTTAGTGTTACTGTGGCATTTTGCCTAGTCATTAGTGCTTGTGTATTATGTACTCCTATATCCTTTTGGTACAAAACACAGCTTTTACAAGACTTGACTCCCAGCAGTGTTGCTTTGTTAAGTGTAGATACTGTCTAATGAGTCTGGTAATTTTTTCATGTGAGTTATGCAATCCTTGGGCAGATGTAATATTGACTATACAATATACCTTGACCATGTGCTAAAACATTTGCGACTGTACTATGTCAATATTATCAACATGCTAAATGAGCTCCAAATTGATCCTTATGTGGTTAGATGAATAGTTAATTGGCTGAGGGACAGAACTTACACTGCAAGGGTGGTAGGTGAGTTCTTAGAGAACATGTGGGATACCACAGAGATCCGTGCTGTGACTTTTGCTGCTTAGAATATACTTTTCTGATTTCCAAACCAAAAATCATGAAGTCTAGTTAACCAAGTTTGCAGATGATTGTAAAATGGATGTTATACTTGAATCCCCTTTTGATATACAGAAGGGACCAAGTGAACTTACATATATTTATGAGTGATGTTTTGAATGCAGACTAAAACTAAACACCAAAATGTGCAATTTTGTTGCATTTGGCAAATAAACCTTCCACTAAGATTATAGTGTAGAAAACACCCCACTTCAAAATGTAGCTATTCTGAGAGATTTTACAAGAGTAGATGACTCTCTTTCCTTTGAGCATCATTTTGGAAGAGTGGTCAGAAAATCCTTCTGTCTATCAGAGCTGATCACAAAGGGTGTTTCCTTTAGCATCAAAGAAGACCTGACCCTTCTGTATTCTGCGCTGATCAGGCCATCATAGAATACAATGCCGCCATTGAGATTTATCTTACTAAACTTTTCTCCCTGGGCCTCCTCTGAAAACGACAGATCTGTCCAGTCGGACCTCCCCGATAAACAGATGTAAAATAAAATAAATAAATAAATAAACATAGCAAGCAGTTAGAGAGGCCCCAAAGGTTCCTGCCCAAAACAGATTATGGGACTAAAGGACCTGATCTATCAAGACAGGTTGAGTACATTATCCCTATTTTCAGTGACCTGTATACTCCTTAATAGGGTCGCCACCTATCCATTTTTTTTCCAGACTATCGGGAAATCAAACTGATTGTCCAGTAGTCCGGAAAACACTGTACAAACTCTGGGATTCTGTTTCAAAAAAAGAAACAGACTATCGGAGTTTGTTAAACTGGCAGATTTACTATGCTTTTTAACAGAAGAACATAGTAAATCAGCAGAAAAAAAAACACATCAGGAACAGGAATGGAAAAAGAGGGTGTTGCCCATAGTCTGATGTCACAATGACATCACAAAATGGGCAGAAAGTGGGCAGGGGAGGGGTGGTAATGGGTGGGGTTACTGATGGTGCAAGGGGTGTGGCTTTGGTCCAGTTTTAGTCACAATGAAAGGTGGCAACCCTACTCCTTAAGGGCAGTTTGTGCCTTGCTTTCCATAGCACTAGGGATCCAGCAGTCCAAGACCTCGTATTTATCCACAAATCAAGCAGCCCTGTGAATACTAGAACTAGAGATTTGAACCCAGCATGTCATAGAAGAGAGACAGATTTGTCGCAGATTGACTACCCTTTCTCTGGAATATATTTACTATCCATATCAAGCAATGTGACAAACAATCTTCCTTTAAGAAGTAATTAAACAATTAAATGGGTGTTCATAAATTCACCCCTTACAGCTCCTTGAAAATGGAGGCTTGGTCTAAGAGTGGGCACTGGCAAAGCTTAGATGGTCATAAATGGTCACATGGCAGAGATGTATTGTAAATTCTGTGATTCTATGATTCCTTTGACATTTTCTTTAGAATAGCATCTCCAAAAATCAAAGGACTTGCCTCATGCTGTTTGGCTGTCACTTTGATTTTGGTGGTCATCCCACAATGTGGAAGTCCCTATCACTTAGTACTGCAAATACTTCATTAGTTACTTGGATGGGATGAAAACATTTATTTTACATTTGTCAACCAGGAAAGTCCAGGCACAAAGCGTTTATATCACGTTATCAAACGACGAAAATAGCGAACGCTATTTCATCGAACCTAAAATATCTAAACCCCATAATATCAAACATTCAGAACAGCGAATTGTTTCCCTGGAAAAAAAATTGCTATTCCGAAACACATACACACAACACAAGCACACCTAAAAAACATCAATACATACACATACACTTATAATCCTACACCTAACCCTACACTAAACTGTACATACACTACTATCTACCCACTTACCTTAACCCAAACCCTAACCCTAAGGTCCATCACTATCGCATACTCACCTAACCCGCACCCTAACCCTAACTCACTTAACCCGCCACTAAACTTAATTTATCTAACCCATGCCCTAACCCTAACTCACCTAACCCACACCCTAACTCTAACTCACCTAACCCATGTCCTAATCCTAACAAATACACAATCGCACAATTACCTGAACCCGACCCATAAATCTCCACCACAGTGCTGAAAATAGCAAAGCTACAGAACTGGCCAACCAAATTCTTTCCCTAGGAAAGAATTTGGTGCTCTGCAGCTTTGCTATTTTCAGCGTTTCATCAAAATGGGTCGATATTAGAACATTCGAAGTTTTAAAACTTCAATGTTCTAATACAGACCTGGCACAAAGGCCACTTTTCAGTGGAGGCAGGGCAGAAAATCTCCAATACATGCAGTACAAACAAAACTTTTTCTAAGTTATACATTACCAACAATATCAGGCAGAATAAAATTAAAATACATTTTACAATGTCAAAATAGATAAGTTAGTAACAATGCATACAGTAGTGAGGCTTCGTATATTAATTATACTCTGTACAGATATAGTTAACTATATAGTTGGATGATGAACTGTCTATAGCCTTCCTAAAAATCAACACACATAAATCTTTTTTGTATAGTTGCCATCTACATTCCCTCTGATGATAACATCCCCATCCTTGAAGACATTCTCTTGTGTTCTTTTCCAACATCAAAAAGGAAACATATATCCTTGGCGATGTAAACATCAACTGGGTGACAATCTCCTCACAGTCTCCTAGCCAAACTGTTAATCTCTTTTAACTTCTCCCAGCTAATAAACTACCCTACCAGACTAAGTAAAAACAGCTCTTCTGCCACTGCACTAGATTGGATCCAACATAATCTCAAACAGCGGAATTATACCTGATCCCGTTAGTGACCACCTACAAGCTTATGCCCTCCAGTGTGCCTCTTCTGTCCAAATACAACATCAGTACATTCAAACTCGTAATCTCACTGACTTCAATCCACAGTAATTCTCCGACTGTCTGAAAAAAATGAATTGGGCACCCTTAAAGACTCTGCCTCTGGACAGTACAACTAATTACTTCAACAAAACCTTCTTAGACTTACTAAACAGCCTAGCCTCTCTTAGAATGAAAAGAATTAAAGCCAAAACCATTCCCTTGCTATCTAATGAAACCAGAAAACTAATGCACCTCACAGACAAATGTTGAAAGCAGTACCAAAAAATAAGTTAACAAACTGTCTAATCGAATTCAAACAACTCTGCAACTCAGTGAAGAAACTAATAACTAAAGACCATAAGACTTATTACTCCAAACTCCAATCAGAACATAATTCTAACCCCAGAAAGTTTTGGAATTGCATTTCCTCCTGTCTAAACCCTGGTAGAGAAGACAATCCATTCCCTAACCCAAACACCCCAGACCATGAAATCGCATCTAATTTCAAAACCTTTTTGTTGACTGCATAGCCAGATTAACCGCAAACTTTCCCATCGTCTCTCCCTCTCATAGTCCCCCATCCAGTTAAACCTATCCCCACCAGCAGCATAAAGAACTCCTCCTTAAACTAAAGCCTTGCTCCTATGCTCCTGATAATCTGCCTCCCCCCTTCCTTAAGATGGCCGCAGACAGCACTGCCCTCCCCATTTCCAGTCTTATCAACAAATATCCAAGAAGCCTTGGTCCCCTCACTCTGGAAGACAGCTGTTGTCACCTCTCTCCACAAAGGAATCAATAACCCACACACTACTAACTTCTCTCCTATAGCTATTCTCTCACCTCTCTCTAAATTCCTCGAACAGTACATTCATCACCAACTCTTGCCATAGCTAACACACAATCATCTACTTACCTCAACACAACATGGTTTCAGGCCTGGCCACAGCACTACCACTGCTCTTCTGTCCTTCCTTGACCCCATTAATCGTGCTTGCAACTCTGGGAAAATCGTATCCACCCTTTACTTAGATGTCTCCAAAGCCTTTGACACTGTCTCACATCTTCTACTCTTGTCTCAACTTTCCTCCGTCGATTTCTCCCCATCCTCCATAGCCTGGTTTACAAGCTCTCTCTCCAATAGGCAACAGTGCCATATAACTTAACCAATGTTTTCATACTGTGTCGAATTTGGTATATTTAAGCAAACTATATTAGTTTTTTGTATTATTTTTAATGGGTATAAAATTATTATTCTTAAAGGAGAACTCCACCCAAAAGTTAAGTTTTTATTTTCCAAAAGTGACATTCTTTCCCTGTAGTCCAACACTAAACACTTCGCATATAGAAGAAACATCATTTAATAATTATGTTTTCCTTTCCTTCCTGCTTTTGGCTCACCTGTTGCATCACAAAGGCTACTATAGTGGCATAGTAATTAGGTTAGGCCACATATCCCAACTGCAGAGCCATTAAGAAAACAATGCATGTTAGACAATGGCAACTGAATGCGCCTTATTTATTTATTTATTTATTTATTCATTCATTCATTCATTCATTCATTCATTATTTATTTATTTCCAGTTTGATGACTGGGGAAGTCCACTGGGCCAAGCAGAGCCAATTTTCAGTGGAGGACCGGGGAGAAAAGCTGTAAAAGCAGTTAACAGAATATAGCATAAGTAAACCAAGGAATATACAGTATACAAAAGCATAAATATACAATTTAAAATACAAATACAAAATCAGGAAGTATACGTTTAAAAAAACACAAATGTTAAAACATAGATAAAGTCAAAAGTAATACAGAGAATATAATTAAAGGTGCAAGTCATAAAGTGTTTATACAAGTTTAGTGTTTCTTCTAACAATGTTAGTGATCAGAGGTGATAGTAGATGAGACTGAAGGGAGGTTTGAAAAAGATGACAGTGTAATTTAGGTGGGAAGGGAGCAGGAACAGTCCCAGTATGCGGTAAAGTAAGAATGGAGGAGAAATTTGAAATTAGAGTGGCTGTTTGTTAGTGTAAATACTGGACATGACAAAGCTTCAGCTGCAACTTCTAGGAATATTCTGGAGGAAGGCTGTCTGCAACACGGCTTGTAGTTTTTAGGAGATATTTTCTTATGGTGGAGGTAGAGACAGGTTTGAATGAGAAGTGAGCTTCCATGCAGTTTTGTTGGTGGGGGGTTGGTTTGATGGTGCGGCTGTCATTGATAAGTTAGGATACAGCTTGGAGAAGGTATTTCTTATGGTTATCAGTGACTATTCATGAAGTGTCTTCTGGGGAGGGAGTGGGTTGTTGACTTTGGCCTGTATTTAATACATTATGGACTGCTGACCACAATTTTTTAGGGTTATTTTGGTGTGCCTGCTGTCAGTTAAAGCAATTGAGTTTTTGTCAGTCCTTGCACTGTGTTTGGTTTTATTTCTTATCTGTCTGTAGTGTAGGAGTTTTTCCTGGGATTTGTTGATGTTTTTGATGAACATTTTTCCCCGGGCCTCCGTTGAAAATTGGCTTCATTACAAGTCGGACTTTCCCGGTTAACAAATGATAAATAAATAAATGTGCCATGCTTTTCAGGGCTTGTCTCTAAGCACCATTAGTTGCATACTGCTTTTAGATAGCCTATTTTTCTCTTGAAAAGACCATGTTTGTTCAGTATATTGGTAAAGGTTTATTAAATTCTGGGGTAGCTTCATCTTAAGGAAGATTTTTTAACATATTCCAAACGTATTGCTTGAGACTGCAGATTAAACTGTGTATATTAAAAACTGGATAGGTTTTGCACATTCCTTTATGCTTAATGTTTTACTAGATTGATTTACAAGCATGTTTACAAAACTGGGCATGTGGTGAATGAGGCTGTCAGTGTGTCATAGTTATAGATATTGCAGGGTTTAGTTGAGACAATCCAGTCTATAAATGTGGCCTTAGCGAGGGCTTGTTATATCTTGTTGGTGCATTGATGAGCTGAAAGAAACCACACAGGTTAATACTAGTATTGGGGTATTGGCTACAACATGGTCAGTGGGGCTGATTATCATGCACAGTTATTCCCATACTGCAGCGTCATGTAGGAAAGGTTACTCAGAAAGATTCAGGTGTATTGAGTTACGTTCTACAAAGACATGATTTTCATTCTACAAGGACTTTTCAGGTGCCAAGTGCTATAAACTTCATCTTTTGAAAAAGAAATTATTACAGTACTAGAAGGAAAAGTGTACATATGATATCTGAGTGCTAAACCCTGGGAGCAAAATGTTGGAATGAATTTTTAGCCTTTAGCTGGAGTTTATGCTGCATTCTGCAGCTCAAAGATGCATTAAATTCTCACAACATTACCATGATACAAAGAAATATTTGCATTCCCAGCCATTACATGGGACAGTGCAGTTACAAAACTGCAAGAGGTAAAGTATTCCCATCAGTAACTAATCCTGAGCTGCTGTTAGGAAATAAATATAGTTGTACAACATTAGGGATTACAGTACATGAGAAATTGTTAGGGTTGGCCTTTAGATACAACGCAAGGTCAGTAAAACAAAGGAGTGACCTTTATATTTTAGCACTTGATTCCCTGACAAATTAATTTAAGTCTGTAAAACTGTACACAACAGAATGTTAAAATGTTCTTATTCCCATGAGAAAGTGATTACTGCAATCAGACTGATGCCCAACTAAAGTTCTCTCAGCTCTTTGTTCGTCTCTTATATCTTCCATCATACACGTCTGTCAGGGTCATGCCCTGAGAATGCTGGGTTTCCTTCCAGCTGGTTAAGGAATCTTATGGTAAAAGTGAATACTTAATCAATGCAGATTTATTTATGCTGCAGCATAGAACAGCAATAATTACTTATTAATAAATGCAATATTTTTTGTTTTTGTAATTCGTTAACACATTTTTGTTGCCATAAAACACTGCCCTAGGACTGCATTACTTCCTCAGGTGAGTCCTATTTTCACCTGCACAGTAGGTATTGAAAGTCTGCCTCAGTGCTACTTGTCTTCAAAGTAGAAATGGAGCTCATTGACCTTGGAAAACAAACCCCTTAGCGCCAGTCTTTTTGTATAACTTTTGGACATTCTATAATTTATTGATAAGTCTCTATAACTACACCTATATGGACTGCATTATTTAACAGACCTAACAACAAAACCAACTCCAGATGAGTAGAACTGTGCACAATAATTTCTGTTAAGCAATTTCATACTCTTATTCATTTTTTAATAACAATAAAACATTTATTCAGCAATCCAAGGTTACACTCTTGTTCCAAGATTGTATTTAAATCCACCAATCACATAATTTGAGAATAATATTGTTGAATGTCTCCAGTTTTAAAATGTACACCCTTAAAGTGACATACCTTTGTTTGGTATTTGTATTGTATGACATGACTCTTGATGAAATATGATCCATTCTGTGAGCTTTGTTTTATAGTGATAGGTGGTCACATCTCATGGCTAGATTTGGCCCTAGTGGACTGATTAATCCAAATAATATGTAATTCAGCATGGTTTCCACTGCTGCTGCCCCACTCTGAGAACACCGCAAGTCCCACTGACTTTTTCAGTTTACTCATGTCAGTAATTTGTCTAACAAAACATTGTTTAAAAGGATTTTAATCATTTCTCTATTAAGCCTACACAAATAGCAAGGTATATTATTTAAAAAAAAAATGTATTTAAAACCAGGCCTGAATTTAGTTTTGCAGCATGTTACAGCATCAGTATCTATCTATCTATATATATATATATATATATATATATATATATATATATATATATATATATATATATATACATATATATAGGTCTTGTGACTTCCCGGTTAGGGATCACACCATTGGAACTCCGGTCCGCTCATGATTGGCAGTGGATTTTTACGGTGCCGAGTTGCCAACCCGATGCCCAACCTTCAAAGTAGGTACGCCCATTCATGCTTGCACCTACCTGCATGTCTTTAGCATTATTCGACCACGGGGAGGACATGCAGACTCCACACAGAAGGCACTCCACCTGAGAATCGAATGGGAGAACCTCTTGCTGTGTGGCGACAACGCTAACCGCTGCACCACCACGGCCGTATGTTACAGCATCAGTATTACATGTAATTTTCCCAGTATAAATTATTTAAAAGAAATGTATAAGTGTTTTATATGATGCTTTTCATTATTAATAGTTTAAAACTAATTTATGTTGACCAAGAGAAGTATGCAATATTAAATCTACGTTGCAGTCCATTAAGGATGTGATGTAGTAATGAGCATCTCCTGACTTTGATTTAGTTACATGTTCTTCGTGTTTCACTGTTGCAGTCATTACACTTGGGTTATCCTGTTGGCAGGCTACCCTCAGTCGGCCTGAATTCCAAAGTCTATGTCCGGCATCAGTTGCTGTCGCCTCTTTCCTGACATCAGTGCGCCAGGGGTATAAAAGATGCAGCTGACGCCATTTTCTTCAGTCTTTCTTGCCGCGTGGTGCCCGAAGCAGAAGCAGTTCACAAGTGCCGGTCAGCCGACTCCTGAGATTTTCGTGTTCGAATTTCAGATCCGAAGTCTTGATCAAGTCAGTTATAGGGTCATAGATTAATAATGAATTACTAGGCTAGTGGCTCACAAGCCCTTAGAGGCCTAGTCAGATTTATGAAGATTTCACCCAGTTTTCTATTCCTGGGGGAAAGATAACAAGGATCAGCAACATACCTCTCAAGTGTACCTCATTACGAGAAATGTCCCTTATTTGGGGTCTTAAAAAGTTCATGTTCCTCGAAGTTCCACATTGAAATGCTCTGTCATACATTCAGTGTTAAGAATTTTTTTAACTGATGTTCATAGTAAATAGAAATGAATCCTACTAATTCATTAAACAATCTTTTTTAATAAGTAAAAGCACCACATATTAACCATCCTATGACCTTCCTGGTTGAAGTTGGTAGTAAGCCATTAGTAAGTGTTCTACATTTTGCTTATTTGTTCCACATTTTCAGGGCTAGTGTTCCTCATTTTGTAGATGGAAGGTTGAGAGCTATGGTCAGCAAGCAGGGTTTTGACAACTTTTACAGACTGCCTCTGTCCATAAGGGAATTGGGTGCCACCCCAGAAGAGAGTTTATGATTTCCCTTCCATTGGTCTAGATTGTGCTTGAAGATGGTCAGGAATGGGCTGTGCTTCACATGAATAGGAAGCCTATTCCAGAGGAGTGGCAATCTCTGGGACACATATTTGTCTCTCCAGCACGATCTATTTGTGTCAGAGATCAGGTTTCGATCTTGGGAGCAGGTAGCACTCATGCAGTTAGTTTTGTGAATATATAACATTTCCATCAGGGCTGGGTCAGAGACTACCTTGTAGGTCAGGCATAGATAACCCCTCAGTAATCGGTAGGAAACTGAATACAGTGATAGGCCTTTTAATTGTTCTGAATATGACATGTTGGTTACACCCTGTATTTTTTTGGTGAGAAAACTGTGAGGATACTCCAGCTGTTGTAGGTGCTTGGCGAGATACTTGTCAAAGGGTGCATTGTACTCGATTATTGTTCTGATGATGGCCGAGTACAGTGGTACTATGCATCTGGATGCCATGCCCTTATTTATAAGCTAAGTTGCAGAGAAGGATTTTCTCACCACCGTGGACATATGGTGGTCAAAGTTCAGATTAATATCTGAGTATCTAGGATGTTCTTCGTGTTTTATTGTTGCAGTCATTATATTTAGGCTATCCCTGCCAGGGTAGCCCTCGGCCGGCCCGAATACCAGGTGCTTACTATTTCTGCGCCGGTTGCTGTCACTTCACAACTGATGTCAGGTCATCACTAGTATAAAGTAAGGCAGCTGACACCATTGCATCAGTCTTTCTTGCCATGGACCCCGAAGTAGAAGCAGTTCGCATGAGTGCCGGTCGGCTGCTACCTGAGTTTCATCTTCCGAATCGAAGCAGAAGTCTTCTAAAGCTAAGTACCCCATTGTGGGATCCTTTTTTCTTGCACTAACCAATGTCAGAAAAAGTTAACAATTGTCTTGCCTGTGGAAAGCAAATACCACACCGAGACTTTCATTCTTACTGCACCACTTGCTTAGGCCCAGACCACGACATCCCCCGCTGTCGCTTTTGTGCTTTGTTCAATGCCAGAACTATACATCATGAGGCCCTTATTGTAGCTAGATATTTTCATGTACAGTCCTTGAATTCAGCTTCCATCTGACAGCAGATCTTCTGAAAAAACGTAAAGATAAAGACAGAGTCAGACTGCACAGGTCCAAACCTACCGACGACGCTTCTGTTAAGCTAGTTGTCAGTTCTCCGGTCTTAAGTGGTCTTAAGTGAGGTGCTTTCACAGCCCCAGATGCCCACTTCTGAGGATTTGCAGGCCACTACCTAGACCCTTTCAGAGTCCGGTATGCCGGAAAACTTGTCTTCAACTAAGGATCCTGCAGTTGTCTCTCCCTTGGATGGGTCCAGAGCCACTGAGCTGGCACTGGCTTCCGAGGAAGTAATTCGCACTACTGATTCTTGACACAAACTGACAACTTCTTTTGCATCTACCATTCTTTCAAAAACTACCGAGTTTCTAATGCCCAGGGTATGAACCACACTCAAGAAACCGATGACCCAATCTCAGGCAACTGCTTCCTTGTCTCATTCTCAAATGCTTAAAATGGTAAAAGACCTTATCATGCTGATTAGGGGAAGTCAAGCAACCCCTTCCAAAAGAAAAAAAGAGATCTGTCCCCAGTAGTCTTGACTGAACAGAAATCTGATAACTCTGATGCATCTGAATATGACGACATGCAACCCCTCTCTACTTATGAGGATTCTGATGCAGAGGGCTCCATTCCTTCAGCTGCCCCCCCCCCCCCCCGAGGACTTTTCCTTTGGAGAAACCCTTCATACCTTAAGGGAGTATTTCCAATGGGAATGTCAGGACTACCCTCAGTCTAAAAAGAGACTCGGAATTCTTAGATCTTCGACAGCACAGACCCGTGGCCATTCCTCCTGTCCTGGATGTTATGGATGATGTTTTCCTAGAATCCAGTTTGACTCCTAACACCCTCCCTCCTGCTCCCAGGAAACCTGACAGATACTATAGAGTCCCTGACTCCCACAAATTTCTTTTTAAAAATCCTACTGCTGACGCTGAGGTAATTTCTCAAGAGCCTAAAGGTATTAACGCAACCTCTGGTAAGAATCCCACCCCCTCCGATAGGGATTCCCGAGCACTAGACAGATGGAATAAAAAAGTATACACCTCTGCTACTCTTGCTATCAGAGCACTGAATTGCCAGTGACATATGCTAAAATTTCAGCAACATACCCTGGAACTCCTCAAAGAAAAAGTATCTTCCTTTCCTGCTTCTGCAGAATCTAAAGAGTTACAAGAGTTAATGCATTCTGTAAGTCAAGTAACTAAACACACCTTGCATTGTGGTTTTGATGTCCTAGAAGCTTCTTGCAGGGCAGCAGTCACTGGTTCTAACGTTAGAAGGCATGCATGGCTTAAGGAACAGCCCTTGCCAGATCATGTTAAATCTAAATTGTTAGATGCACCCTTGCACAAAGACAACGTATTTGGCACTAAGGCAGAAGAGGTCTTAAAAAAGATGGAAGAAAAAGCTAAATCTATGCAGACAGTTAAGGATTTTTTACAGGTCAAGCCACCCAGTTTCCCCAGGCATTGCCCCTCCAAGCACTGGTCCTTTTCTGCTCCCGCCAGTTCAGCCCAGACCCTGTGGAAGCAGACCCCCCCCCCCCCCAGACAGCAGCCACAGGGAATGCAGAGATCTAAACAGTGGACTTCCTCCAATTCAAAAACAGGGAGTTCTAAGCCACCCCCTCATGGTAAGAACTCATAATGACTCTCCTCCCCCACCCTCCCTCTGCCCACATTTTATTACCCCTAGGAGGAAAACTCTCCTTTCACACAAGTACCTGGACCACCATAACCAAAGACTGCTGGGTCCTAAACATAGTGTCCCAGGGATACAAATTTTCTTTCCACACCCTTCCAACTCCAAAAGGGTTCCCAGATCTACCTCCAAACCAGTGGGCAGAGGCACAAAAGCAATTCCTTTCCCTGCTCTCTATGAGGGCAATACAGCATGTTCCTGCAGAACAGAAAGACCAATGTTTCTACTCCAGACTTTTTCTGGTACCCAGAAAAGAGGGCACCTGGCACCCCATCCTCGATCTATCCATTCAAGCAAAAAATGGCCTCACAGAAACTTACAAACAGTTCAAGAACAGCAAGCCTGTAACTGAACTTTTTTAAATCTCAGAAAAGTGGGAAAAAAGCAAGATTTTTTTTGTTTTTTTGTTTTTTCAGAGATAGCAGAGGTTCACAAGTATCAACAAGTTATAACAGTGCAGTAAATGACCCCACACAAGAGTGCTAGGCCAAAGACAGATTAAATGCAAGTTTTGAGAAAAAAATGATTTCTATGCAGTTGTTTAAGTAGTTGTACAGGACACTCATGTATACTCATGTATACTGCATATACCTCTGTGTTTTCAGGGTTGGGGAGCTTTAAAATTACCTATGCTATCACCGAATAGAAGGTAATTTGCCATGAAAAAATTATTTAGTATTTTAGGGTTTGATGGGGTTTCTACCATTACATTTATTTCAAAGGGGACCAATTTATGATCTGATCTTACAAATGAGGACGTTACTCTGGGGGGGGGGGGGGGGCAAAGGTCTCCCATGTCAAGGATATTTGAGCACCTAGCGGGAGTGAATACCAGCTGTTCCAGGGCATTTGCACTGACAAACTCCAGGAATCTCTGAGTCTGCATGTCAGTGGTTGTGCATGTTTCTCAGTTTATGAAGTGGTAGTTAAAACTGCCCATGAGTAGTGTGTTGGGCTGAATGGTAAGTGATTCTAGTAACTTCAGGTATGCAGATTATTTTTCATGGTTCATGGCTGAGGGCCTGTAGGTTGTGATGATATGGTGGAGTATTTTGCCCATATGGTCAGCTGGTCATGGAGTAGCTCAAATGCGTTATCCTGCATGACCAAACTTGAGGTGTGATTTTTTTTTTTTTTTACGTAAATGGAAACATCTCATCCTTTTGTTTTTTCCTTTTCAGAGGATTGTCTGAATGTGTGATATGCATTGGATCCTTGCACTATTGGGGTGCTTTCTGCAGCCTTGAGTCATGTCTTTGTAACTGTACAGACATCAGCATTCTCTAGGATGAAGAGAGCTTCCAGGGAGTGTAGTTACTTGTTAAGACTCCTAGCACTGAGTAGTAGCACTTTCAGCTTGGCTTTAGAAGATTTTGTTATGTTGGTAAGTCTGTCAGTTTGGCACTGCCTAAAAAAGGCACTATGAGGGTAACTAATGCCTTGGCCAGTATTCAAAAGCCTAGCAGCAACAGCTGCTGACCATCTCTGGAAAAGCAGCGTGGTCTGTCGATCATGAGAAATTCCACATTCCCTTGGAATGACACCAGTAGCTAAGCCATTTACTGAATTCAGTCATTGTCTGTTTGTATTGTGGTATCATTCTTTGTGAGGGTAGAAAGCTGCTCAGTCTGAGGCTCATACCATTCCAACAACAACAGATGAAAGGCAGATGAATGAAAACCACAAGACCAGTAAAACTAAGCAGATTTATCAGCTCTCTTGTTGAACCAGACAAAAAAAGTTTGTTCTCTCTCTAGCGCCTCGGCCACAGTACAGTGAGTGTAATAAGTTTTATATTGGCCAAACAAAAAGGGTGTTCAAAGTCAGGTTACTTGAACATTTAAGGGACATAAGGAATACGAAAGCAGAAAGCCCATTAGCTTTACATTTTTGTGAATATCACAATGGCTTAAGTGATAGTTTACAGGCTACTATTTTACAACAAGTAGCTGATACTGAAGGAAATGGCCATATGGTTGAAAAGTCACTATTAAGTAAAGAAACTATTTTTATTTTAAAATATGGCACTTTGCTGCCAAATGGATTGAATACAGTGTGCTGTTGGAAAAGTGTGATTTGATTAATTAATTGATTTGTATAATTGAAGTAATTAATTTTAATTGTTTTAATTGTTGTAATTATATAAAGTGTTTCACAACTGTGAAGGTTTACTCCTTGAAGGCTTACTGTGGCCGAGGCGCTAGAGAGAGAACAAACTTTTTTTGTCTGGTTCAACAAGAGAGCTAATAAATCTGTTTAGTTTTACTGGTCTTGTGAGGCTCATACCAGCCTGCAACACATATTCAGATAAGTCCATCATGTCTTTCTTCATATAGTCTAGGAAGGTATGTCTCAGGTCATTCACACCCACATGGACTATGACTGAGTCATACTGGTACTTGTAAGTGAGTGGCTTGACTATCTGCATGGTCTGGTGAATCCTGACCCCTGACAAGTAACTGAATGTAACCCTGTCTTTATCAAACCTGGTGAGGGAGGTGTCCATGTGTCTGACAATGGAGTCTCGTATGACCAATATGTTTTAATGTGTGGTGTTTCACGTTACAGGCTTGCTTGTGGAGACACTGGTACATAGGTTCATAGGTATGTACTAGTGTAATACAAGCCTAGCCCATATGATTACCCTGGCATCCTGCCACCCTACCTTAGTTCCCAGTGCCTCTGTCGAGTAGAGCCACTGGAGTGATCCCTGGGATTCATTTTCTATTTCCTATCTGCTCATCAAGATTTCTTTTGAAGAGGGTCAGTGAGGTGCTCTGCTTGACATGTATGGGAAGTATAGGTAAAATTATCAGCCCTGCCAGAACTTGAACCCAGGGCCCTGTACACCATAGTCAGAGCAATGTACCACTACATCATTTGAGCTGTAAATGTTGTGCTACCACCATGTGTTTCACTGCCAAGTCTTGAACACAGGAACCTGTGCACTACAGTCAGAGCAACATACCACTAGACCAAATAAGCTGTATTTTTATGTGTAGTGGTTGGTGTTGGCTTGGTTTTGTTTGTACATGGTTTCTGAGGGCAGTATAAGGGAGGCCTCTGAGGTTCTAGTAAGTTACTTATGAATACCTCCACATATGTGGGTTAATGTGTAGAGACCTTATTTAGTGTGGGAAATGATGTGCTTGTGCTGACAACCTGTTTGGCATTTGATTGTTCAGTATGTGAGTTGCGTGTTAATTATGATAGAGTAATTGCATCTCTCACATACTATGTGTGCTTGTTTCAGGATTACATGGTTGGTTGTTTGTTTCAGGATTAAGTGTCTGTTTGTTTGTTTCATGATAAAACAGTGTAAGAAACTTCTCTGTGTGGAAGTTTTTCAATTTCTGTATGTCTAGTTAATGACTATATATTAAAAAGTAAAAAAAAAATCAGAAAATGGTAGTAAACGTAGCAAACCTAAGAACTTCCTCTGTAAAAAAGAAAAACAAATTTTGAAATTTTATTAATATTATACAGAATTATTAACTCTAGTAGCTATTCAAAAGTAATCCAAGCAGGGTAGACAGTATGTTTCCAGTCAAAAATTCTTTATTAAACACACAGACAAATGATCCAAACAAAAGAAACAATAAACAGAATGATAGTTTTATCCCAAACTTTCTGACTAATATACCTGTTATCAGGTATAGGAGTGGTTTATTTTGTTGTAAAACAAGGTGTGACGGTATACATTTTAACAAATTTAAATCCCTTCCCCATCCTTGTCAGTGTGATATTCAAGCTGGCACTGCCCTACTTACATGTCCTAATAATTTAAACCTTATGCATGCTATATGTGTGGTAACAGAAACCTGGCTTAAGGCTCCAGAGAGCACCCCAGCACTACCAGGCTACAACTCTTACCATACATTTCGGCCATAGAACCAGGACTGATATTCATCAAGGATACCCACACCTCCAGGTTAGTGGCACATTGTGATGCTTCAGAGATCATCCACAAGCAACTAACAATGAGAAAAACTGCAATTCAAATTGTAGCTTGCTACAGATCACTCACCATGTCCCAGGACCCCCATTCTGCATTTCTGGAAACACGGGGAAACATAAAGGTCCTGCCAAACACCCTAATATTGGGTGATTTCAATTACCCAAACATTAACTGGGAGAACTACTCAAGTACTAACTCCTTTGCCCAACATTTCCTAAAATTTATAAACTCAAATGCCCTGGATCAACTGGTCAGCACTCCCACCAGAGGTGACAACATATTGGACCTTCACCAACATGGGCAACTGGTGTTCCACACCGGAGGTCAACCCCTCGCTGGTTAGATCTGACCATAAACAAATCACTTTGGATATTCACATTCCGCCCCCACCCCCGGACACAGAAACCACCGTGAAAAACTTTTCAAAAGCAAACTTCACGTTATTTAAGACCGAGGTGGAAAGTTTCAAAGCCCCCATGCTAAAGGATATCGCTGTCCAAGCTGCAAAATCCTTTACTAATGCATTCTACGGGCACCTGCAAGAATGCATGCATCATGCTATCCCAAGTAAAACCAAGACTCAGTCCTCCAAGAAAAGGAAACTAGTCTGGTGGACCCCTGCCATAAACAAGCTATACAATAGAAGGAGGAAACTAGTACAGAAAAGAGTAAAATCCCAAGAAGGGAAGACATCCCTGATCAGTATCAGCAAGAAACTACGATTCATCATAAAATCATCCAAGGCGAGCTTCGAAAGAAAAATTGCCTAAGGACTCAAAAGATAACCACAAGGTATTCTGGAGCTATGTCAAGAATCTAAGTGGCAATGCTCACATCTGCTCAGAGTTAGTGCAGAATGGGTCAAAATACACTGAACCGGCTGATTTCGTCAACATCCTGGCAGACAGGTTCAGTGCAAACTTCACCTCCCTCTCACCCCCAAAAGGGCCCATAACCATACCAGGAGAATGAAGAGCCCCTGAAACACTTAGGTTAAAACAGCACTCTCCAAAGCCAAAAACACAGCATCAATAGGACGGGATGGTATCCCAGGCTACGTCCTACATGAGCTCAAAGACGAACTAACCTCTCACCTAAACAAACTCTTCATACTCAGCCTCTCCACAGGCTACGTACCCATAGAGTGGTGCACAGTAATGGTTATTCTGCTCCACAAAGGTGGAGCCACAATAGACCCTGGGAACTATTGCCCTATAAGCCTGACTAGCTTGGTCTGCAAGGCTATGGAGCGCATCATCGTGGAACTCATTAACAGAGACATTGGGAACCTCCAAACACTAGACGCTACCCAGTCCAGCTTTGTTAAGGGCAGATCATGCATCCTAAATCTGGTGGACTTCTTTGAGACAGTTACCAAGGCTATAGATGAGGGAAAGGTGGTACACACAGCCTACCCAGACCTCGCAAAGGCCTTCAACACCATTCCTCATTCTGGTATTATAGACACGCTCACCAGCCTGAACATAAACCCCTACATCACAAGATGTATTGCCAACTGGCTCACAGACAGAACCCACATGGTGACAGGTGGAAGAGCTAGGTCCGACTCTAAACCAATTACAAGTGGCATTCCCCAGGGCTCAATCCTAGGACCCCTCCTGTTCAGCATATACTTCTCAGTGGTACAGGCAAGCATAGGAGGACTATGGCTGACCAAGTTTGCAGACAACTGAAAACTAGGGGCTATAATTGACACTCTGGCTGACACAGACATCCTCCAAAAGGATCTCATTGAGACAGATACCTGGTGTCAAAATCATGGCCTCAAGCTAAATGCCAAAAAGTGCATAGTCATCCCCTTTGGAAAAAACATAGTAACCACAAACTACCACATAGGTGGTAGTCACCTAAATACGGAAGACATAATAAGGGATCTGGGGACCCAAGTAGATAGTAATATCTCCTTTGATAATCACATTGCCAGAGTGGTTAGAAAATCCTTCTACGTGGCCCACCTAATCACAAAAGGGTTCACATCCAGATCAAAAGAGGTCATTGTGCTCCTCTACTCATCACTCATCAGACCCATCATAGAATACAACGCCCCATTTGGGATGTACCATACAAGACACCTGCAACAGCTGGAAAGACCACAGAAGTACCTCACCAAGAGGATCACTGGCCTCAAACAGATGCCCTATGCAGCTCGACTGAAGAAACTCCAGCTGTACTCAGTTGCATACCACCTACTCAGAGGTGATCTCTGCCTGACATACAAGGCCATGTCCAACCCAGAATTGATGGACATGCTCCACCTAAAGAAAACCATATCCCCTCGAGCCTCATGCTCTAGGGATCTAAACCTCACCACAACAATAAATAGGACATGCTGGAGGGATAGATTCCTGTCCCAGAGACTTTCCATGCTTTGGAACAAGATTCCAATCTACATTAGGTAGAGCTCCTCACTAACACTCTTCAAGAGAAACCTTGACGAGTGGATGGGAAACAGAAAGTTTACCCCGGGGATCACTTCAGTGGCTCTGATGGACAAAGCCACAGGGAACTAATCTAAGGGTCGGCGAAAGCCAACACATTCTGGCTAGGCTGATAAATGCCTTCAGGCAGATAGCCTAGTACCTACCTATGAACCTATGAACCTATAACCCCACTCCACAAGGGGGGATCCACCTTGGATCCCGGAAACTACCGTCCCATCAGTCTGACAAGCCTTATCTGCAAGGCCATGGAGCGTATTATCATGGAACTTATAAACAAAGACATTGGCAACCTTCAAACACTGGACCCCACTCAGTTTGGGTTCGTGAAGGGCCGATCCTGTCTCCTGAACTTGATTGACTTCTTCAAATCAGTCTCCAGAGCCATGGACAAGGGTAAGGTGGTCCACACAGCCTATCTAGACCTTGCCAAGGCCTTTGACACCATCCCCCACTCTGGAATCATAGATAAACTTACTAAGCTGGGCATTAATCCCTACGTCACCCAATGGGATGCTAACTGGCTTACTGATAGAACCCACATTGTAAAAGTAACTGACTCCAAATCCAGCTCCAGACAAGTGACAAGTGGAGTACCTCAGGGTTCAGTCCTGGGACCGCTCTTGTTTGGCATCTACTTCTCTGAAGTACAGGCCAACACTAAGGGACTATGGATAACATAGTTTGCAGATGACTGCAAACTGGGAGCCACTATTGAATCCCCAAATGATGTGGATACTCTACAAAAGGGCCTTACAGAAACAGATACTTGGTGCCAGAGCCATGGGCTCAAGCTCAATGCCAAGAAATGTATAGTTATCCCCTTTGGAAAAAAACATGTATCCATGAATTACCATATAGGTGGCAGTACACTAAACACCGAAAGTTTGATAAGAGACTTAGGGACACAGGTGGACAGTGGTCTCACCTTCGATAACCACATCACCACAACAGTCAGGAAATCCTTCTATGTGGCACACCTCATCACTAAGGGCTTTTCATCCAGAAAAAGGAGGTCATTGTCCCACTGTACTCATCCCTCATTAGACCCATTATAGAATACAATGCCCCGTTTGGTATGTACCTCTCAAGACATCTGCAACAACTGGAAAGGCCACAGAAATACCTCACTAAAAGAATCACAGGCCTAAAGCAAATGCCCTACGCTGACCGCCTTAAAAAACTCCAGCTATACTCTGTCGCATATCGTCTACTCAGAGGCGATCTTTGCTTAACATACAAGGCCATGTCAAACCCAGAGCTGTTGGACATACTACACTTAAAGAAATCCCAATCCCTCAGAGCCACACGATCCAGGGATCTAAACCTTGTCATCACAATAAACAAAACAAGCTGGAGGGATAGGTTCCTGACCCAGAGACTCCCCAGACTCTGGAATAGATTGCCCATACATGTCAAGCAGATTGCCTCTTTGGCCCTCTTCAAAAGGAACCTTGACGATTGGATGGGAGAAAGGAAATTCACCCCGGGGATCACGTCAGTCGCCCTGCTAGACAGGGGTCCAGGGAAGTAAATAGTGTGGGAAGAAATAGCCAGGGAATTGTTATGGCTGGGCTTGTATAGGCCCTAGGGCTGATAGCCTAGTACCAACCTATGAACCTATGAACCTATAAATAAAATGAATCCAACTAATACAATTAATAATGATGTGGTATTTCTTAATAAACAAATTATTATTAAAATAAGTATGGGAATTTATCAAAGACTTTATAACACATGGTTGGAAATATTTAAACATTAGACCATTTGGCAATCAAAACATTTTTTATCTTGGCATCCGGACAAAATACATAAACCAAAACATTCTATTTCTATAAATTATTGTTAGCAAAGATCACTTTCATCCCTCTAGACTTCTTTAGTCTGTGTACAAAACCCATAAAAATATATATCTATAATAAATCTTATTAAAACTAACCAATATGCATAGTAAAAAAAGAGTAAACCAAAATTAATACAGGAATACAACATTATATGTGCATTTAATGAGTAAGTTAAAGCAGGCAAAGTACATTGACTATGTGCTGTTCAGTGTGGTATAGAAAAATAGTGTCCTTATAAAAGTAGTGAACACTCCATTTAAAATGACACTAAAATTAATACTTAAATTAATAACCCAATTATTAGTTTATTTTTAAATATTGATTTAAGTATTTTAAGAAATGTGATAACAAATACTGGGTATTTGCAGTTTATAATGTTTACACCTTAATGTAGCAGAAAGACCACAGGATACCACATCTGATGGATTGTTTGATGTTTTGGGGTCCCAAACGTAGTCACATCTAACTTTTATTACTATTTCATCCA